>NW_027423655.1:0-23217 GCF_048934315.1 Petromyzon marinus | reverse complement strand
ACCATCACCACCATCACACTACCACCACCACCATCACACTACCACCACTACCATCACGACCACTACCGCCACCATCACACTACCACCACCATCACCACCACCATCACGACCACTACCACCACCACCATCACACTACCACCATCACCCCTCTCTCCCTACCACCACCACCATCACACTACCACCACCACCATCACACTACCACCACCATCACACTACCACCCCCACACTACCACCATCACGGCCACTACCACCACCATCACCATCACACTACCACCATCACCATCACACTACCACCACCATCACCACCACTACCACCACCCCTCTCTCCCTACCACCACCACCACCACCATCACCACCACCACCATCCCCACACTACCACCACCACCCCCTCCCTACCACCACCCTTCCCCACCATCACCACCATCCCTCCTCTACGTTACGTCTAAACTCTCTGTCTCTGTGTCTCTGTGTCTCTCTCTGTGCACTCGCTCACTCGCTCGCAGCTCCAGGCAAGAGGAGAACCAGCTGAGGGAGATGCAGATGTCCATGGAGCTGCAGAGCCACCGTAACGACGTGGACTTCAACGTTGCCAGAGTCCTGGAGACTTTCTCCTTCCGAGGACACAAATGCCTCGTCATGGAGCTGTTGAGGTACGAAAAGCACCAGCACCAGCACCACTCACTCACTCACCATCACCACTATCACCATCACCACCACTCACTCAACATCACCACCACCACTCACTCACTCACCATCACCACTACCACCATCACCACCACTCACTCAACATCACCACCACCACTCACTCACTTACCATCACCAGTACCACCATCACCACCACTCACTCAACATCACCACCACCACTCACTCACCTTTACCAGTACCACCATCACCACCACTCACTTACCATCACCACCACCACTCAATCACTCACCATCACCACTACCACCACCATCACCACCACCACAACCACTTACCATCACCACCAGCACCACCACTCACTCACCATCACCAATACCACCATCACCACCAGTCACTCACTCACTCACCATCACCACCATCACCACCACCACCACCACCACCACTCACTCACCATCACCACTACCACCATCACCACCACCACTCACTCACCATCACCAATACCGCCATCACCACCACTCACTCACTCACTCACCATCACCACTACCACCACACCAGCACTACCACCACCACTCACTCACCATCACCACTACCACTATCACCACAACCACTCACTCACCATCACCACTCACTCACCATCACCACCACCACCACTCACTCACCATCACCACTACCACCATCACCACCACTCACTCACTCACTCACCATCATCACTACCACCATCACCACCACCACCACCACTATCACCACAACCACTCACTCACCATCACCACTACCACCATCACCACTCACTCACCATCACCACCACCACCACCACTCACTCACCATCACCACTACCACCATCACCACCACTCACTCACTCACTCACCATCATCACTACCACCATCACCACCACCACCACAACCACTCACCATCACCACCACCACTCACTCAACATCGCCACTACCACCATCACCACCATCACACTACCACCACCCCTATCTCCCTATCACCACCACCATCACGACCACTGCCACCACCCCTCTCTCACTACCACCACCACACTACCACCATCACACCACCACCACCCCTCTCTCCCTACCACCACCATCACGACCACTGCCATTACCATCACAACCACTACCACCACCCCTCTCTCCCTACCACCACCATCACCACCATCACACTACCACCACCACCATCACACTACCACCACTACCATCACGACCACTACCGCCACCATCACACTACCACCACCATCACCACCACCACGACCACTACCACCACCACCATCACACTACCACCATCACCCCTCTCTCCCTACCACCACCACCATCACACTACCACCACCACCATCACACTACCACCACCATCACACTACCACCCCCACACTACCACCATCACGGCCACTACCACCACCATCACCATCACACTACCACCATCACCATCACACTACCACCACCATCACCACCACTACCACCACCCCTCTCTCCCTACCACCACCACCACCATCACCACCACCACCATCCCCACACTACCACCACCACCCCCTCCCTACCACCACCCTTCCCCACCATCACCACCATCCCTCCTCTACGTTATGTCTAAACTCTCTGTCTCTGTGTCTCTGTGTCTCTCTCTGTGCACTCGCTCACTCGCTCGCAGCTCCAGGCAAGAGGAGAACCAGCTGAGGGAGATGCAGATGTCCATGGAGCTGCAGAGCCACCGTAGCGACGTGGACTTCAACGTTGCCAGAGTCCTGGAGACTTTCTCCTTCCGAGGACACAAATGCCTCGTCATGGAGCTGTTGAGGTACGAAAAGCACCAGCACCAGCACCACTCACTCACTCACCATCACCACTATCACCATCACCACCACTCACTCAACATCACCACCACCACTCACTCACTCACCATCACCACTACCACCATCACCACCACTCACTCAACATCACCACCACCACTCACTCACTTACCATCACCAGTACCACCATCACCACTCACTCAACATCACCACCACCACTCACTCACCGTCACCAGTACCAACATCACCACCACTCACTCACCATCACCACCACCACTCACTCAATTAAATTCACCACGACCACCACCAGCACCACCACTCACTCACTCACCATCACCACTACCACCACCACCATCACCACCACCACTCACCATCACCACCAGCACCACCACTCACTCACCATCACCATTACCACCATCACCACCACCACCACTCACTCACTACTACCACCACCATCACCACCATCACCACAACCACCACCACTCACTCACTCACTCACCATCACCACTACCACCACTACCACCATCACCACTCACTCACCATCACCACCACCACTCACTCACCATCACCACTACCACCATCACCACCACTTACTCACTCACTCACCATCACCACTACCACCACACCAGCACCACCACCACCACTAACTCACCATCACCACTACCACCATCACCACCACTCACTCACCATCACCACTGCCACCAGCCCACCATCACCACCACCACAACCACTCACTATCACCACCACCACCACCACTCACTCACCATCACCACTACCACCATCACCACTCACTCACCATCACCACCACCACTCACACACCATCACCACTACCACCATCACCACCACTCACTTACTATCACCACTACCACCACACCACCAGCACCACCACCACTCACTCACCATCACCACTACCACCATCACCACCACTCACTCACTCACCATCACCACTACCACTACACCACCAGCACCACCATAACTCACTCACTCACCATCACCACTACCGCCATCACCACCACTCACTCACCATCACCACCACCACTCACTCAATCACCATCACCAATACCAGCATGACCACCACCACCACTCACTCACCATCACCACTCACTCACCATCACCACCACCAGCCACTCACTCACCATCACCACTACCACCATCGACCACCACTCACTCACTCACTCACCATCACCACTACCACCACACCAGCACCACCACTCACTCACCATCACCAATACCACCATCACCACCACTCACTCACCATCACCACTGCCACCAGACCACCATCACCACCACCACAAAAACTCACCATCACCACCACCACCACTCACTCACCATCACCACTACCACCATCACCACCATCACCACAACCACTCACTCACCATCACCACTACCACCATCACCACTCACTCACCATCACCACCACCACTCACTCACCATCACCACTACCACCATCACCACCACTCACTTACTCACTATCACCACTACCACCACACCACCAGCACCACCACCACTCACTCACCATCACCACTACCACCATCACCACCACTCACTCACTCACCATCACCACTACCACCACACCACCAGCACCACCACAACTCACTCACTCACCATCACCACTACCGCCATCACCACCACTCACTCACCATCACCACCACCACGCACTCACTCACCATCACCACTACCACCAGCACCACCACCACTCACTCACCATCACCACTACCACCATCAACACCACCACAACCACTCACCATCACCACCACCACCACCACCACCATCAACACCACCACAACCACTCACCATCACCACCACCACTCACTCACCATCGCCACTACCACCATCACCACCACTCACTCACTCACTCACCATCACCACTACCACCATCACCACCATCACCACAACCACTCACTCACCATCACCACTACCACCATCACCACTCACTCATCATCACCATCACCACCACTCACTCACCATCGCCACCATCACCACCACCACAACCACTCACCATCACCACTACCACCACTCACTCACCATCACCACCATCACCACCACCACCACTCACTCACCATCACCACTACCACCATCACCACCACCACTCACTCACCATCACCACTACCACCATCACCACCACCACCACTCACTCACCATCACCACTACCACCATCACCACCACCACTCACTCACCATCACCACTACCACCATCACCACCACTCACTCACTCACCATCACCACTACCACCGCACCACCGCCACCACTAACTCACCATCACCACTACCACCATCACCACCACTCACTCACCATCACCACTACCACCAACACCACCATCACCACAACCACTCACTCACCATCACCACTACCACCATCACCACTCACTCACCATCACCACCACCACTACCACCATCACCACCACTCACTTACTCACTATCACCACTACCACCACACCACCAGCACCACCACCACTCACTCACCATCACCACTACCACCACACCACCAGCACCACCACAACTCACTCACTCACCATCACCACTACCACTACCGCCATCACCACCACTCACTCACCATCACCACCACCACTAACTCACTCACCATCACCACTACCACTAGCACCACCACCACTCACTCACTCACCATCACCAATACCACCATGACCACCACCACCACTCACTCACCATCACCACTCACTCACCATCACCACTACCACCATCACCACCACTGATTCACTCACCATCACCACTACCACCACACCACCAGCACCACCACCACTCACTCACCATCACCACTACCACCATCACCACCACTCACTCACTCACTCACCATCACCACTACCACCATCACCACCACTCACTCACCATCACCACTACCACCAGCACCACCACCACCACTCACTCACCATCACCACTACCACCATCACCACCACTCACTTACTCACTATCACCACTACCACCACACCACCAGCACCACCACCACACACTCACCATCACCACTACCACCATCACCACCACTCACTCACTCACCACTACCACCACACCACCAGCACCACCACAACTCACTCACTCACCATCACCACTACCGCCATCACCACCACTCACTCACCATCACCACCACCACTCACTCACTCACCATCACCACTACCACCAGCACCACTCACTCACTCACCATCACCACTACCACCAGCAGCACCACAACCACTCACTCACCATCACCACTACTACCACACCACCATCACCACCACAACCACTCACCATCACTACCACCACCACCACTCACTCACCATCACCACCATCACCAAAACCACTCACTCACCATCACCACTAACACCATCACCACTCACTCACCATCACCATCACCACCACTCACTCACCATCACCACCATCACCACAACCACTCACCATCACCACTACCACCACTCACTCACTATCACCAGTACCACCATCACCACCACTCACTCACTCACCATCACCACCATCAGCACCACCACTCACTCACCATCACCACTACCACCATCACCACCACCACTCACTCACCATCACCACTACCACCATCACCACCACTCACTCACTCACCATCACCACTACCACCACACCAGCACCACCAACACCACTAACTCACCATCACCACTACCACCAACACCACCATCACCACAACCACTCACTCACCATCACCACTCACTCACCATCACCACCACCACTCACTCACCATCACCACTACCACCATCACCACCACTCACTTACTCACTATCACCACTACCACCACACCACCAGCACCACCACCACTCACTCACCATCACCACTACCACCATCACCACCACTCACTCACTCACCATCACCACTACCACCACACCACCAGAACCACCACAACTCACTCACTATCACCATCACCACTACCGCCATCACCACCACTCACTCACCATCACCACCACCACTCACTCACTCACCATCACCACTACCACTAGCACCACCACCACTCACTCACTCACTCACCATCACCAATACCACCATCACCACAACTCACTCACTCACTCACCAACACCACTACCACCACACCACCAGCACCACCACAACTCACTCACCATCACCACTACCACCATCACCACCACTCACTCACTCACTCACCATCACCACTACCACCACACCACCAGCACCACCACCACTCACTCACCATCACCACTACCACCATCACCACCACTCACTCACTCACCATCACCACTACCACCATCACCACAACTCACTCACTCACTCACCAACACCACTACCACCACACCACCAGCACCACCACAACTCACTCACTAACCATCACCACTACCATCATCACCACCACTCACTCACCATCATCACTACCACCAGCACCACCACCACTCACTCACTCACCATCACCACTACCACCATCACCACCACCACCACTCACTCACCATCACCACTACCGCCATCACCACCACCACCACCATTCACTCACTCACTCACCATCACCACTACCACCACACCACCAGCACCACCACCACTCACTCACTCACCATCACCACCACCACCACCACTCACTCACTCACCATCACCACTACCATCACCACCACACCACCAGCAACACCAGCCACTCACTCACCATCACCACTACCACCACCACCACCACACACTCACCATCACCAGTACCACCATCACCACCACTCACTCACTCACTCACCATCACCACCATCACCACCACCACCACTCACTCACCATCACCAATACCACCATCACCACCACCACTCACTCACCATCACCACTACCACCATCGACCACCACTCACTCACTCACCATCACCACTACCACCACACCAGCACCACCACCACCACTCACTCACCATCACCACTACCACCATCACCACCACTCACTCACCATCACCACTGCCACCAGACCACCATCACCACCACCACAAAAACTCACCATCACCACCACCACCACCACTCACTCACCATCACCACTACCACCATCACCACCATCACCACAACCACTCACTCACCATCACCACTACCACCATCACCACTCACTCACCATCACCACCACCACTCACTCACCATCACCACCATCACCACCACTCACTTACTCACTATCACCACTACCACCACACCACCAGCACCACCACCACTCACTCACCATCACCACTACCACCATCACCACCACTCACTCACTCACCATCACCACTACCACCACACCACCAGCACCACCACAACTCACTCACTCACCATCACCACTACCGCCATCACCACCACTCACTCACCATCACCACCACCACTCACTCACTCACCATCACCACTACCACCAGCACCACCACCACTCACTCACACACTCACCATCACCACTACCACCATCACCACCACTCACTCACTCACCATCACCACTACCACCACACCACCAGCACCACCACAACTCACTCACTCACCATAAACACTACCGCCATCACCACCACTCACTCACCATCACCACCACCACTCACTCACCATCACCACTACAACCAGAACCACCACCACTCACTCACTCACTCAACATCACCACTACCACCACCACCACCACTCACTCACCATCACCACTACCGCCATCACCACCACTCACTCACCATCACCACTACCACCATCACCACCACTCACTTACTCACTATCACCACAAACACCACACCACCAGCACCACCACCACTCACTCACCATCACCACTACCACCATCACCAACACTCACTCACTCACTCACCATCACCACTACCACCACCACCACCACCACTCACTCACCATCACCAGTACCACCATCACCACCACTCACTCACTCACTCACCATCACCACCACCACTCACTCACCATCACCAATACCACCATCACCACCACCACTCACTCACCATCACCACTACCACCACACCAGCACCACCACCACCACTCACTCACCATCACCAATACCACCATCACCACCACTCACTCACCATCACCACTGGCACCAGACCACCATCACCACCACCACCACAAAAACTCACCATCACCACCACCACCACCACTCAATCACCATCACCACTACCACCATCACCACCATCACCACAACCACTCACTCACCATCACCACCACCACCACTCACTCACCATCACCACTACCACCATCACCACCACTCACTTACTCACTATCACCACTACCACCACACCACCAGCACCACCACCACACACTCCCCATCACCACTACCACCATCACCACCACTCACTCACTCACTCACCATCACCACTACCACCACACCAGCACCACCACCACCACTAACTCACCACCACTCACTCACCATCACCACTACCACCACACCACCACCACCACAACCACTCACTATCACCACCACCACCACCACTCACTCACCATCACCACTACCACCAACACCACCATCACCACAACCACTCACTCACCATCACCACTACCACCATCACCACTCACTCACCATCACCACCACCACTCACTCACCATCACCACTACCACCATCACCACCACTCACTTACTCACTATCACCACTACCACCAGACCACCACCAGCACCACCACCACTCACTCACCATCACCACTACCACCATCACCACCACTCACTCACTCACCATCACCACTACCACTACACCACCAGCACCACCATAACTCACTCACTCACCATCACCACTACCGCCATAACCACCACTCACTCACCATCACCACCACCACTCACTCAATCACCATCACCAATACCACCATGACCACCACCACCACTCACTCACCATCACCACTCACTCACCATCACCACCACCACTCACTCACTCACCATCACCACTACCACCAGCACCACCACCACTCACTCACACACTCACCATCACCACTACCACCATCACCACCACTCACTCACCATCACCACTACAACCAGAACCACCACCACTCACTCACTCACCATCACCACTACCACCACCACCACCACTAACTCACCATCACCACTACCGCCATCACCACCACTCACTCACCATCACCACTACCACCATTACCACCACTCACTTACTCACTATCACCACAACCACCACACCACCAGCACCACCACCACTCACTCACCATCACCACTACCACCATCACCAACACTCACTCACTCACCATCACCACTACCACCACCACCACCACCACTCACTCACCATCACCAGTACCACCATCACCACCACTCACTCACTCACCATCACCACCACCACTCACTCACCATCACCAATACCACCATCACCACCACCACTCACTCACCATCACCACTACCACCACACCAGCACCACCACCACCACTCACTCACCATCACCAATACCACCATCACCACCACTCACTCACCATCACCACTGGCACCAGACCACCATCACCACCACCACAAAAACTCACCATCACCACCACCACCACTCACTCACCATCACCACTACCACCATCACCACCATCACCACAACCACTCACTCACCATCACCACTACCACCATCACCACTCACTCACCATCACCACCACCACTCACTCACCATCACCACTACCACCATCACCACCACTCACTTACTCACTATCACCACTACCACCACACCACCAGCACCACCACCACACACTCCCCATCACCACTACCACCATCACCACCACTCACTCACTCACCATCACCACTACCACCACACCAGCACCACCACCACCACCACTAACTCACCACCACTCACTCAGCATCACCACTACCACCACACCACCACCACCACAACCACTCACTATCACCACCACCACCACCACCACTCACTCACCATCACCACTACCACCAACACCACCATCACCACAACCACTCACTCACCATCACCACTACCACCATCACCACTCACTCATCATCACCACCACCACTCACTCACCATCACCACTACCACCATCACCACCACTCACTTACTCACTATCACCACTACCACCACACCACCACCAGCACCACCACCACTCACTCACCATCACCACTACCACCATCACCACCACTCACTCACTCACCATCACCACTACCACTACACCACCAGCACCACCATAACTCACTCACTCACCATCACCACTACTGCCATCACCACCACTCACTCACCATCACCACCACCACTCACTCAATCACCATCACCAATACCACCATGACCACCACCACCACTCACTCACCATCACCACTCACTCACCATCACCACCACCACCACCACTCACTCACTATCACCACTACCACCCTCACCACCACTCATTCACTCACCATCACCAATACCACCACACCACCAGCACCACCACCACTCACTCACCATCACCACTACCACCATCACCACCACTCACTCACCATCACCACCAGCACCACCACCACTCACTCACTCACCACCACCATCACCACCACCACCACCACTCACTCACCATCACCACTACCGCCATCACCTCCACCATTCACTCACTCACTCACCATCACCACTACCACCACACCACCACCACTCACTCACTCACCATCACCACCACCACCACTCACTCACTCACTCACCATCACCACTACCACCACCACCACACCACCAGCAACACCAGCCACTCACTCACCATCACCACTACCACCACACCACCACCACCACTCACTCACCATCACCACTGCCACCAGACCACCATCACCACCACCACAAAAACTCACCATCACCACCACCACTCACTCACCATCACCACTACCACCATCAACACCATCACCACAACCACTCACTCACCATCACCACTACCACCATCACCACTCACTCACCATCACCACCACCACTCACTCACCATCACCACTACCACCATCACCACCACTCACTTACTCGCTATCACCACTACCACCACACCACCAGCACCACCACCACTCACTCATCATCACCACTACCACCATCACCACCACTCACTCACTCACCATCACCACTACCACCACACCACCAGCACCACCACAACTCACTCACTCACCATCACCACTACCGCCATCACCACCACTCACTCACCATCACCACCACCACGCACTCACTCACCAGCACCACTACCACCAGCACCACCACCACTCACTCACTCACCATCACCACTACCACCACCAGCACCACCACCACTCACTCACCATCACCACTACCACCATCAACACCACCACAACCACTCACCATCACCACCACCACTCACTCACCATCGCCACTACCACCATCACCACCACTCACTCACTCACTCACCATCACCACTACCACCATCACCACCATCACCAAAACCACTCACTCACCATCACCACCATCACCACAACCACTCACTCACCATCACCACTACCACCATCACCACTCACTCACCATCACCATCACCACCACTCACTCACCATCACCACCATCACCACCACCACCACTCACCATCACCACTACCACCATCACCACCACTCACTCACTCACCATCACCACTACCACCATCACCACCACTCACTCACTAACTCACCAACACCACTACCACCACACCACCAGCACCACCACAACTCACTCACAATCACCACTACCACCATCACCACCACTCACTCACCATCACCACTACCACCAGCACCACCACCACTCACTCACTCACCATCACCACTACCACCATCACCACCACCACCACTCACTCACCATCACCACTACCGCCATCACCACCACCACCACCATTCACTCACTCACTCACCATCACCACTACCACCACACCACCAGCACCACCACCACTCACTCACTCACCATCACCACCACCACCACCACCACCACTCACTCACTCACCATCACCACCACCACACCACCAGCAACACCAGCCACTCACTCACCATCACCACTACCACCACCACACACTCACCATCACCAGTACCACCATCACCACCACTCACTCACTCACCATCACCATTATCACCACCACCACCACTCACTCACCATCACCACTACCACCATCGACCACCACTCACTCACTCACCATCACCACTACCACCACACCAGCACCACCACCACCACTCACTCACCATCACCACTGCCACCAGACCACCATCACCACCACAAAAACTCACCATCACCACCACCACCACCACCACTCAATCACCATCACCACTACCACCATCACCACAACCACTCACTCACCATCACCACTACCACCATCACCACTCACTCACCATCACCACCACCACTTACTCACCATCACCACCACCACTCACTCACCATCACCACTACCACCATCACCACCACTCACTTACTCACTATCACCACTACCACCATACCACCAGCACCACCACCACTCACTCACCATCACCACTACCACCATCACCACCACTCACTCACTCACCATCACCACTACCACCACACCACCAGCACCACCACAACTCACTCACTCACCATCACCACTACCGCCATCACCACCACTCACTCACCATCACCACCACCACTCACTCACCATCACCACTACCACCAGCACCACCACCACTCACTCACTCATTCACCATCACCACTACCACCATCACCACCACTCACTCACTCACCATCACCACTGCCACCACACCACCAGCACCACCACAACTCACTCACTCACTCACCATCAACACTACCGCCATCACCACCACTCACTCACCATCACCACCACCACTCACTCACCATCACCACTACAACCAGCACCACCACCACTCACTCACTCACTCACCATCACCACTACCACCATCACCACCACTCACTCACCATCACCACTACCGCCATCACCACCACTCACTCACCATCACCACTACCACCATCACCACCACTCACTTACTCACTATCACCACTACCACCACACCACCAGCACCACCACCACTCACTCACCATCACCACTACCACCATCACCAACACTCACTCACTCACCATCACCACTACCACCATCACCACCACTCACTCACCATCACCAGTACCACCATCACCACCACTCACTCACTCACCATCACCACCACCACCACTCACTCACCATCACCAATACCACCATCACCACCACTCACTCACCATCACCACTGCCCCCAGACCACCATCACCACCACCACCACCACCACCACCACTCACTCACCATCACCACTACCACCATCACCACCATCACCACAACCACTCACTCACCATCACCACTACCACCATCACCACTCACTCACCACCACCACCACCACTCACTCACCATCACCACCACCACTCACTCACCATCACCACTACCGCCATCACCACCACTCACTCACCATCACCACTACCACCATCACCACCACTCACTTACTCACTATCACAACTACCACCACACCACCAGCACCACCACCACTCACTCACCATCACCACTACCACCATCACCAACACTCACTCACTCACCATCACCACTACCACCACCACCACCACCACTCACTCACGATCACCAGTACCACCATCACCACCACTCACTCACTCACCATCACCACCACCACTCACTCACCATCACCAATACCACCATCACCACCACCACTCACTCACCATCACCACTACCACCACACCAGCACCACCACCACCACTCGCTCACCATCACCAATACCACCATCACCACCACTCACTCACCATCACCACTGCCACCAGACCACCACCACCACAAAAACTCACCATCACCATCACCACCACCACTCACTCACCATCACCACTACCACCATCACCACCACGCACTCACTCACCATCACCACTACCACCACACCACCAGCACCACCACAACTCACTCACTCACCATCACCACTACCGCCATCACCACCACTCACTCACCATCACCACCACCACTCACTCACTCACCATCACCACTACCACCAGCACCACCACCACTCACTCACTCATTCACCATCACCACTACCACCATCACCACCACTCACTCACTCACCATCACCACTGCCACCACACCACCAGCACCACCACAACTCACTCACTCACTCACCATCAATACTACCGCCATCACCACCACTCACTCACCATCACCACCACCACTCACTCACCATCACCACTACAACCAGCACCACCACCACTCACTCACTCACTCACCATCACCACTACCACCATCACCACCACTCACTCACCATCACCACTACCGCCATCACCACCACTCACTCACCATCACCACTACCACCATCACCACCACTCACTTACTCACTATCACCACTACCACCACACCACCAGCACCACCACCACTCACTCACCATCACCACTACCACCATCACCAACACTCACTCACTCACCATCACCACTACCACCACCACCACCACTCACTCACCATCACCAGTACCACCATCACCACCACTCACTCACTCACCATCACCACCACCACCACTCACTCACCATCACCAATACCACCATCACCACCACTCACTCACCATCACCACTGCCCCCAGACCACCATCACCACCACCACCACCACCACTCACTCACCATCACCACTACCACCATCACTACCATCACCACAACCACTCACTCACCATCACCACTACCACCATCACCACTCACTCACCACCACCACCACCACTCACTCACCATCACCACCACCACTCACTCACCATCACCACTACCGCCATCACCACCACTCACTCACCATCACCACTATCACCATCACCAACACTCACTCACTCACCATCACCACTACCACCACCACCACCACTCACTCACGATCACCAGTACCACCATCACCACCACTCACTCACTCACCATCACCACCACCACCACTCACTCACCATCACCAATACCACCATCACCACCACCACTCACTCACCATCACCACTACCACCACACCAGCACCACCACCACCACTCGCTCACCATCACCAATACCACCATCACCACCACTCACTCACCATCACCACTGCCACCAGACCACCACCACCACCACCACAAAAACTCACCATCACCACCACCACCACCACCACTCACTCACCATCACCACTACCACCATCACCACCATCACCACACCCACTCACTCACCATCACAACTACCACCATCACCACTCACTCACCATCACCACCACCACTCACTCACCATCACCACTACCACCATCACCAACACTCACTCACCATCACCACTACCACCACCACCACTCACTCACCATCACCAGTACCACCATCACCACCACTCACTCACTCACCATCACCACCACCACCACCACCACTCACTCACTCACCATCACCAATACCACCATGACCACCACCACCACTCACTCACCATCACCACCATCACCACTCACTCACCATCACCACTACCACCATCACCACCACTCACTTACTCGCTATCACCACTACCACCACACCACCAGCACCACCACCACTCACTCATCATCACCACTACCACCATCACCACCACTCACTCACTCACCATCACCACTACCACCACACCACCAGCACCACCACAACTCACTCACTCACCATCACCACTACCGCCATCACCACCACTCACTCACCATCACCACCACCACGCACTCACTCACCAGCACCACTACCACCAGCACCACCACCACTCACTCACTCACCATCACCACTACCACCACCAGCACCACCACCACTCACTCACCATCACCACTACCACCATCAACACCACCACAACCACTCACCATCACCACCACCACTCACTCACCATCGCCACTACCACCATCACCACCACTCACTCACTCACTCACCATCACCACTACCACCATCACCACCATCACCAAAACCACTCACTCACCATCACCACTACTACCACACCACCATCACCACCATAACCACTCACCATCACTACCACCACCACCACCACCACTCACTCACCATCACCACCATCACCACAACCACTCACTCACCATCACCACTACCACCATCACCACTCACTCACCATCACCATCACCACCACTCACTCACCATCACCACCATCACCACCACCACTCACCATCACCACTACCACCACTCACTCACCATCACCACCATCACCACCACCACCACTCACTCACCATCACCACTACCACCATCACCACCACCACTCACTCACCATCACCACTACCACCATCACCACCACTCACTCACTCACCATCACCACTACCACCGCACCACCACCACCACTAACTCACCATCTCCACTACCACCATCACCACCACTCACTCACCATCACCACTGCCACCAGACCACCATCACCACAACCACTCACTATCACCACCACCACCACCACCACCACTCACTCACCATCACCACTACCACCAACACCACCATCACCACAACCACTCACCATCACCACTACCACCATCACCACTCACTCACCATCACCACCACCACTCACTCACCATCACCACTACCACCATCACCACCACTCACTTACTCACTATCACCACTACCACCACACCACCAGCACCACCACCACTCACTCACCATCACCACTACCACCACACCACCAGCACCACCACAACTCACTCACTCACCATCACCACTACCACTACCGCCATCACCACCACTCACTCACCATCACCACCACCACTAACTCACTCACCATCACCACTACCACTAGCACCACCACCACTCACTCACTCACCATCACCAATACCACCATGACCACCACCACCACTCACTCACCATCACCACCATCACCACTCACTCACCATCACCACTACCACCATCACCACCACTGATTCACTCACCATCACCACTACCACCACACCACCAACACCACCACCACTCACTCACCATCACCACTACCACCATCACCACCACTCACTAACTCACCAACACCACTACCACCACACCACCAGCACCACCACAACTCACTCACAATTACCACTACCACCATCACCACCACTCACTCACCATCACCACTACCACCAGCACCACCACCAATCACTCACTCACCATCACCACTACCACCATCACCACCACCACCATCACCACCACCACCACCACTCACTCACCATCACCACTACCGCCATCACCACCACCACCACCATTCACTCACTCACTCACCATCACCACTACCACCACACCACCAGCACCACCACCACTCACTCACTCACCATCACCACCACCACCACCACCACCACTCACTCACTCACTCACCATCACCACCACCACCACCACCACTCACTCACCATCACCACTACCACCACCACACACTCACCATCACCAGTACCACCATCACCACCACTCACTCACTCACCATCACCATTATCACCACCACCACCACTCACTCACCATCACCAATACCACCATCACCACCACCACTCACTCACCATCACCACTACCACCATCGACCACCACTCACTCACTCACCATCACCACTACCACCACACCAGCACCACCACCACCACTCACTCACCATCACCACTGCCACCAGACCACCATCACCACCACAAAAACTCACCATCACCACCACCACCACCACCACTCAATCACCATCACCACTACCACCATCACCACAACCACTCACTCACCATCACCACTACCACCATCACCACTCACTCACCATCACCACCACCACTTACTCACCATCACCACCACCACTCACTCACCATCACCACTACCACCATCACCACCACTCACTTACTCACTATCACCACTACCACCATACCACCAGCACCACCACCACTCACTCACCATCACCACTACCACCATCACCACCACTCACTCACTCACCATCACCACTACCACCACACCACCAGCACCACCACAACTCACTCACTCACCATCACCACTACCGCCATCACCACCACTCACTCACCATCACCACCACCACTCACTCACTCACCATCACCACTACCACCAGCACCACCACCACTCACTCACTCATTCACCATCACCACTACCACCATCACCACCACTCACTCACTCACCATCACCACTGCCACCACACCACCAGCACCACCACAACTCACTCACTCACTCACCATCAACACTACCGCCATCACCACCACTCACTCACCATCACCACCACCACTCACTCACCATCACCACTACAAACAGCACCACCACCACTCACTCACTCACTCACCATCACCACTACCACCATCACCACCACTCACTCACCATCACCACTACCGCCATCACCACCACTCACTCACCATCACCACTACCACCATCACCACCACTCACTTACTCACTATCACCACTACCACCACACCACCAGCACCACCACCACTCACTCACCATCACCACTACCACCATCACCAACACTCACTCACTCACCATCACCACTACCACCACCACCACCACTCACGCACCATCACCAGTACCACCATCACCACCACTCACTCACTCACCATCACCACCACCACCACTCACTCACCATCACCAATACCACCATCACCACCACTCACTCACCATCACCACTGCCCCCAGACCACCATCACCACCACCACCACCACCACTCACTCACCATCACCACTACCACCATCACCACCATCACCACAACCACTCACTCACCATCACCACTACCACCATCACCACTCACTCACCACCACCACCACCACTCACTCACCATCACCACCACCACTCACTCACCATCACCACTACCGCCATCACCACCACTCACTCACCATCACCACTACCACCATCACCACCACTCACTTACTCACTATCACAACTACCACCACACCACCAGCACCACCACCACTCACTCACCATCACCACTACCACCATCACCAACACTCACTCACTCACCATCACCACTACCACCACCACCACCACCACTCACTCACGATCACCAGTACCACCACCACTCACTCACTCACCATCACCACCACCACCACTCACTCACCATCACCAATACCACCATCACCACCACCACTCACTCACCATCACCACTACCACCACACCAGCACCACCACCACCACTCGCTCACCATCACCAATACCACCATCACCACCACTCACTCACCATCACCACTGCCACCAGACCACCACCACCACAAAAACTCACCATCACCACCACCACCACCACTCACTCACCATCACCACTACCACCATCACCACCATCACCACACCCACTCACTCACCATCACAACTACCACCATCACCACTCACTCACCATCACCAACACCACTCACTCACCATCACCACTACCACCATCACCAACACTCACTCACTCACCATCACCACTACCACCACCACCACTCACTCACCATCACCAGTACCACCATCACCACCACTCACTCACTCACCATCACCACCACCACCACCACTCACTCACTCACCATCACCAATACCACCATGACCACCACCACCACTCACTCACCATCACCACTACCACCATCACCACCACTCACTTACTCACCATCACCACTACCACCACACCACCAGCACCACCACCACTCACTCACCATCACCACTACCACCATCACCACCACTCACTCACTCACCATCACCACTACCACCACCACCACCACTCACTCACGATCACCAGTACCACCATCACCACCACTCACTCACTCACCATCACCACCACCACCACTCACTCACCATCACCAATACCACCATCACCACCACCACTCACTCACCATCACCACTACCACCACACCAGCACCACCACCACCACTCGCTCACCATCACCAATACCACCATCACCACCACTCACTCACCATCACCACTGCCACCAGACCACCACCACCACAAAAACTCACCATCACCACCACCACCACCACTCACTCACCATCACCACTACCACCATCACCACCATCACCACACCCACTCACTCACCATCACAACTACCACCATCACCACTCACTCACCATCACCACCACCACTCACTCACCATCACCACGACCACCATCACCAACACTCACTCACTCACCATCACCACTACCACCACCACCACCACCACTCACTCACCATCACCAGTACCACCATCACCACCACTCACTCACTCACCATCACCACCACCACCACCACCACTCACTCACTCACCATCACCAATACCACCATGACCACCACCACCACTCACTCACCATCACCACCATCACCACTCACTCACCATCACCACTACCACCATCACCACCACTGATTCACTCACCATCACCACTACCACCACACCACCAGCACCACCACCACTCACTCACCATCACCACTACCACCATCACCACCACTCACTCACTCACCATCACCACTACCACCATCACCACCACTCACTCACTAACTCACCAACACCACTACCACCACACCACCAGCACCACCACAACTCACTCACAATCACCACTACCACCATCACCACCACTCACTCACCATCACCACTACCACCAGCACCACCACCACTCACTCACTCACCATCACCACTACCACCATCACCACCACCACCACCACCACTCACTCACCATCACCACTACCGCCATCACCACCACCATTCACTCACTCACTCACCATCACCACTACCACCACACCACCAGCACCACCACCACTCACTCACTCACCATCACCACTGCCACCACACCACCAGCACCACCACAACTCACTCACTCACTCACCATCAACACTACCGCCATCACCACCACTCACTCACCATCACCACCACCACTCACTCACCATCACCACTACAACCAGCACCACCACCACTCACTCACTCACTCACCATCACCACTACCACCACCACCACCACCACTCACTCACCATCACCACTACCGCCATCACCACCACTCACTCACCATCACCACTACCACCATCACCACCACTCACTTACTCACTATCACCACTACCACCACACCACCAGCACCACCACCACTCCCTCACCATCACCACTACCACCATCACCAACACTCACTCACTCACCATCACCACTACCACCACCACCACCACTCACTCACCATCACCAGTACCACCATCACCACCACTCACTCACTCACTCACCATCACCACCACCACCACTCACTCACCATCACCAATACCACCATCACCACCACTCACTCACCATCACCACTGCCCCCAGACCACCATCACCACCACCACCACCACCACTCACTCACCATCACCACTACCACCATCACCACCATCACCACAACCACTCACTCACCATCACCACTACCACCATCACCACTCACTCACCACCACCACCACCACTCACTCACCATCACCACCACCACTCACTCACCATCACCACTACCGCCATCACCACCACTCACTCACCATCACCACTACCACCATCACCACCACTCACTTACTCACTATCACAACTACCACCACACCACCAGCACCACCACCACTCATTCACCATCACCACTACCACCATCACCAACACTCACTCACTCACCATCACCACTACCACCACCACCACCACTCACTCACGATCACCAGTACCACCATCACCACCACTCACTCACTCACCATCACGACCACCACCACTCACTCACCATCACCAATACCACCATCACCACCACCACTCACTCACCATCACCACTACCACCACACCAGCACCACCACCACCACTCGCTCACCAATACCACCATCACCACCACTCACTCACCATCACCACTGCCACCAGACCACCACCACCACAAAAACTCACCATCACCACCACCACCACTCACTCACCATCACCACTACCACCATCACCACCATCACCACACCCACTCACTCACCATCACAACTACCACCATCACCACTCACTCACCATCACCACCACCACTCACTCACCATCACCACTACCACCATCACCAACACTCACTCACTCACCATCACCACTACCACCACCACCACCACTCACTCACCATCACCAGTACCACCATCACCACCACTCACTCACTCACCATCACCACCACCACCACTCACTCACTCACCATCACCAATACCACCATGACCACCACCACCACTCACTCACCATCACCACCATCACCACTCACTCACCATCACCACTACCACCATCACCACCACTGATTCACTCACCATCACCACTACCACCACACCACCAGCACCACCACCACTCACTCACCATCACCACTACCACCATCACCACCACTCACTCACTCACCATCACCACTACCACCATCACCACCACTCACTCACTAACTCACCAACACCACTACCACCACACCACCAGCACCACCACAACTCACTCACAATCACCACTACCACCATCACCACCACTCACTCACCATCACCACTACCACCAGCACCACCACCACTCACTCACTCACCATCACCACTACCGCCATCACCACCACCACCACCATTCACTCACTCACTCACCATCACCACTACCACCACACCACCAGCACCACCACCACTCACTCACTCACCATCACCACTGCCACCACACCACCAGCACCACCACAACTCACTCACTCACTCACCATCAACACTACCGCCATCACCACCACTCACTCACCATCACCACCACCACTCACTCACCATCACCACTACAACCAGCACCACCACCACTCACTCACTCACCATCACCACTACCACCACCACCACCACTCACTCACCATCACCACTACCGCCATCACCACCACTCACTCACCATCACCACTACCACCATCACCACCACTCACTTACTCACTATCACCACTACCACCACACCACCAGCACCACCACCACTCACTCACCATCACCACTACCACCATCACCAACACTCACTCACTCACTCACCATCACCACTACCACCACCACCACTCACTCACCATCACCAGTACCACCATCACCACCACTCACTCACTCAACATCACCACCACCACCACTCACTCACCATCACCAATACCACCATCACCACCACTCACTCACCATCACCACTGCCCCCAGACCACCATCACCACCACCACCACCACCACTCACTCACCATCACCACTACCACCATCACCACCATCACCACAACCACTCACTCACCATCACCACTACCACCATCACCACTCACTCACCACCACCACCACCACCACT
>NW_027423654.1:12500-23995 GCF_048934315.1 Petromyzon marinus | reverse complement strand
TGTGTAACTGTGTGTGTGTGTCTATGTGTGTTAACTGTGTGTGTGTATCTGTGTGTGTGTGTAACTGTGTGTGTGTGTGTATATCTGTGTGTGTGTGTGTATCTGTATCTGTGTGTGTGTAACTGACTGTGTGTGCGTGTGTGTAACCGACTGTGTGTGTGACTGTGTATGTATGTGTGTGTGTGTCTCTGTGTGTGTCTCTGTGTGTGTGTGTGTCTGTGTGTGTGTCTCTGTGTGTGCAGGCTGCACTACGTCCCACTGATGTGGTGTTGGAGGTGGGCCCAGGGACAGGGAACTTGACAATGAAGCTTCTGCAGAAAGCCAAGAAGGTTCCAGCTCACCACTCACTCACCACTCACTCACCACTCACTCACCACTCACTCACCACTCACTCACCACTCACTCACCACTCACTCACCACTCACTCACCACTCACTCACCACTCACTCATCACTCACTCACTCACTCATCACTCACTCACTCACCACTCACTCACTCACCACTCACTCAGTTACTCACTCACTCACCACTCACTCACCACTCACTCACCACTCACTCACTCAGTCACTCATTCACACACTCACTCACTCACCACTCACTCACCACTCACCACCACTCCACTCACCACTCACTCACCACTCACTCATCACTCACTCACTCACCACTCACTCACCACTCACTCACCACTCACTCACTCAGTCACTCAGTCACACACTCACTCACTCACCACTCACTCACCACTTACTCACCACTCACTCACCACTCACTCCCCACTCACTCATCACTCACTCACCACTCACTCACTCACTCACCCACTCACTCACCACTCACTCACTCACCACTCACTCACCACTCACTCACCACCCACTCACCACTCACTCACTCACCACTCACTCACCACTCACTCACCACTCACTCACTCACCCACTCACTCACCACTCACTCACTCACTCACCACTCACTCACCACTCACTCACCACTCACTCACTCACCACTCACTCATCACTCACTCACTCACCAACTCACTCACTCACTCACCACTCACTCACCACTCACTCACCACTCACTCACTCACCACTCACTCATCACTCACTCACTCACCCACTCACTCACTCACCACTCACCACTCACTCACTCACCACTCACTCACCCACCCACTCACTCACTCACCACTCACCACTCACTCACCCACTCACTCACTTACCACTCACTCACTCACTCACCACTCACTCACTCACTCACCCACTCACTCACTCACCACTCACTCACCACTCACTCACCACTCACTCACCACTCACTCACTCACCCACTCACCCACTCACTCACTCACCACTCACATCACCACCACCACTCCACTCACTCATCACTCACTCACCACTCACTCACCACTCACTCACCACTCACCCACTCACTCACCCACTCACTCACCACTCACTCACCACTCACTCACCACTCACTCACCACCCACTCACTCACCCACTCATTCACTCACTCACCACTCACTCACTCACCACTCACCACTCACTCACCACTCACTCACTAATCACTCACCACTCACCTCACCACTCACTCACCACTCACTCACTACTCACTCACCACTCACTCACTCACTCACCACTCACTCACCACTCACTCACTCACTCACCACTCACTCACCACTCACTCACCACTCACTCACTCACTCACCACTCACTCACTCACTCACCACTCACTCACCACTCACTCACTCACCACTCACTCACTCAACCACTCACTCACTCACTCACCACTCACTCACCACTCACTCACTCAACCACTCACTCACTCACCACCCTCACCGCTCACTCACTCACCACTCACTCACTCACTCACCACTCACTCACTCACTCACCACTCACTCACCCTCACTCACTCACTCACCACTCACTCACTCCACTCACCCACTCACTCACTCACCACTCACTCACCACTCACTCACCACTCACTCACCCACTCACTCACTCACCCACTCACCCACTCACTCACTCACTCACCACTCACTCACCACTCACTCACTCATCACTCACTCACCACTCACTCACCACCCACTCACTCACCCACTCATTCACTCACTCACCACTCACTCACTCACCACTCACTCACCACTCACTCACTAATCACTCACCACTCACTCACCACTCACTCACCAGCTCACTCACTACTCACTCACCACTCACTCACTCACCACTCACTCACCACTCACTCACTCACTCACCACTCACTCACACTCACTCACCACTCACTCACTCACTCACCACTCACTCACCACTCACTCACTCACCACTCACTCACTCAACCACTCACTCACTCACTCACCACTCACTCACCACTCACTCACTCAACCACTCACTCACTCACCACTCTCACCGCTCACTCACTCACCACTCACTCACTCACTCACCACTCACTCACTCACTCACCACTCACTCACCCACTCACTCACCCACTCACTCACTCACCCACTCACTCACCACTCACTCACCACTCCCACACACTCACTCACCACTCACTCACCCACTCCTCACCACCCACTCACTCACTCACTCAACTCACTCACCACTCACTCACCACCCACTCACCACCCAGTCACCACTCACTCACTCACCACTCACCACTCACTCACTCACTCACCCACTCACCACTCACTCACCACTCACTCACCACTCACTCACCACTCACTCACTCACTCACCCACTCACTCACTCACTCACCCACTCACTCACTCACTCACCACTCACTCACTCACTCACCACTCACTCACTCACCACTCACTCACCACTCACTCACTCACTCCCCACTCACTCACACACCACTCACTCACCACCCACTCACCACCAGTCACCACTCACTCACCCACTCACTCACCACTCACTCACTCACCACCCACTCACCACTCACTCACCACCCACTCATCACTCCCTCACCACTCACTCACCACTCACTCACCACTCACTCACTCACCACTCACTCACTCACTCACCACTCACTCACTCACCACTCACTCACCACTCACTCACTCAACACTCACTCACTCACCACTCACTCACCACTCACTCACTCAACCACTCACTCACTCACCATTCACTCACTCACCACTCACTCACCACTCACTCACTCACTCCCACTCACTCACCCACTCACTCACTCACTCACCCACTCACTCACTCACCACTCACTCACCACTCACTCACCACTCACTCACTCACCACTCACTCACCCACTCACTCACTCACTCAACCACTCACTCACCACTCACTCACCACCCACTCACCACCCAGTCACCACTCACTCACTCACCACTCACCACTCACTCACTCACTCACCCACTCACCACTCACTCACCACTCACTCACCACTCACTCACCACTCACTCACTCACTCACCCACTCACTCACTCACTCACCCACTCACTCACCACTCACTCACCACTCACCACTCACTCACTCACTCACCCACTCACCACTCACACTCACTCACCACTCACTCACACTCACTCACCACTCACTCACTCACTCACCCACTCACTCACTCACTCACCCACTCACCACTCACTCACCACTCACCACTCACTCACTCACTCACCCACTCACCACTCACTCACCACTCACTCACCACTCACTCACCACTCACTCACCACTCACTCACTCACCCACTCACTCACTCACTCACCACTCACTCACCACTCACTCACTCACTCACTCACCCACTCACTCACTCACCACTCACTCACCACTCACTCACTCACCCACTCACTCACCACTCACCACTCACTCACCACTCACTCACTCACTCACCCACTCACTCACTCACCACTCACTCACCACTCACCACTCACTCACTCACTCACCACTCACCCACCCCACTCACTCACCCCCCCACCCACTGATCAGTTCCGTTGTTCCGTGCCCACCCCCTCTTGCAGGTGGTTGCGTGTGAGATCGACCCGAGACTCGTGGCAGAGCTTCACAAACGCGTCCAGACCACGTGAGGACCCCCATCACCATCACACTCCCATCCCGTTTCATCATCACCATCACCATCACACTCATACCATCATCACCATCACCATCACACTCATCACCATCATCATCACACTCACACCATCACCATCACCACCATCACCATCACACTCATACCATCACCATCACACTCATACCATCACCATCATCATCATCACCATCATCACACTCATCACCATCATCATCACACTCACACCATCACCATCACCACCATCACCATCACACTCACACCACCACCATCATCATCACACTCACACCACCATCACCATCATCACACTCACACTCATACCATCACCATCATCACCATCACCATCATCATCACACTCACACCATCACCATCACCACCATCACCATCACCACCATCACCATCACACTCACACCATCACCACCATCATCATCACACTCATACACCATCACCATCATCACACTCATACCACCATCACCATCATCACACCACCATCATCATCACCATCATCACCACCACCACCACCATCATCATCACCATCCTCACACTCACCATCATCACCATCACACCACCATCATCATCACCATCATCACCACCACCACCATCATCATCACACTCACACCACCACCATCATCATCACACTCACACCACCATCACCATCAACATCACACTCATACCATCATCACCATCACCACCATCATCACCACCATCACCACCATCACCACCATCACAATCATCACCACCATCACCACCATCATCACCACCATCACCACCATCACAATCACACCATCATCCCCACCATCACCATCATCACCATCACCCCCATCATCATCACCACCATCACCACCATCATTCTCATCACCATCATCACCACCATCACCATGATCACACTCACACCATCACCACCATCACCACCATCATCACCACCATCATCACCACCACCATCATCACCATCACCACCATCACACTCACACCATCACCACCATCATCACACTCACACCATCACCACCATCACCACCACCATCACCAACATCACCATCATCACGCTAGTGGTACGTTAGACAGAGTGCTGTAACAGGTGATAGTGGTGTCTAGGGGTACGTTAGACAGTGCTGTAACAGGTGATAGTGATGTCTAGGGGTACGTTAGACGGAGGGCTGTAACAGGTGATAGTGGTGTCTAGGGGTACGTTAGACGGAGTGCTGTAACAGGTGATAGTGATGTCTAGGGGTACGTTAGACGGAGGGCTGTAACAGTTGATAGTGGTGTCTAGGGGTACGTTGGACAGAGGTGCTGTAACAGGTGATAGTGATGTCTAGGGGTACGTTAGACGGAGGGCTGTAACAGGTGATAGTGATGTCTAGGGGTACGTTAGACGGAGGTGCTGTAACAGGTGATAGTGGTGTCTAGGGGTACGTTAGACGGAGGGCTGTAACAGGTGATAGTGGTGTCTAGGGGTACGTTAGACGGAGGGCTGTAACAGGAGTTAGTGGTGTCTAGGGGTACGTTAGACAGACAGCTGTAACAGGTGATAGTGGTGTCTAGGGGTACGTTAGACGGAGGGCTGTAACAGGTGATAGTGGTGTCTAGGGGTACGTTAGACAGTGCTGTAACAGGTGATAGTGATGTCTAGGGGTACGTTAGACGGAGCGCTGTAACAGGTGATAGTGATGTCTAGGGGTACGTTAGACGGAGGGCTGTAACAGGTGATAGTGGTGTCTAGGGGTACGTTAGACGGAGGTGCTGTAACAGGTGATAGTGGTGTCTAGGGGTACGTTAGACGGAGGGCTGTAACAGGTGATAGTGGTGTCTAGGGGTACGTTAGACAGAGGTGCTGTAACAGGTGATAGTGGTGTCTAGGGGTACGTTAGACGGAGGGCTGTAACAGGTGTTAGTGATGTCTAGGGGTACGTTAGACGGAGGGCTGTAACAGGTGATAGTGGTGTCTAGGGGTACGTTAGACGGAGGTGCTGTAACAGGTGATAGTGGTGTCTAGAGGTACGTTAGATTGAGGGTTGTAACAGGTGATAGTGGTGTCTAGGGGTACGTTAGACAGAGTGCTGTAACAGGTGATAGTGGTGTCTAGGGGTACGTTAGACGGAGCGCTGTAACAGGTGATAGTGATGTCTAGGGGTACGTGAGACGGAGGTGCTGTAACAGGTGATAGTGGTGTCTAGGGGTACGTTAGACGGAGCGCTGTAACAGGTGATAGTGGTGTCTAGGGGTACGTGAGACGGAGGTGCTGTAACAGGTGATAGTGATGTCTAGGGGTACGTGAGACGGAGGTGCTGTAACAGGTGATAGTGATGTCTATGGGTACGTTAGACGGAGCGCTGTAACAGGTGATAGTGGTGTCTAGGGGTATGTTAGACAGACAGCTGTAACAGGTGATAGTGGTGTCTAGGGGTACGTTAGACTGAGTGCTGTAACAGGTGATAGTGGTGTCTAGGGGTACGTTAGACGGAGCGCTGTAACAGGTGATAGTGGTGTCTAGGGGTACGTTAGACAGACAGCTGTAACAGGTGATAGTGGTGTCTAGGGGTACGTTAGATGGAGGTGCTGTAACAGGTGATAGTGGTGTCTAGAGGTACGTTAGATGGAGGGTTGTAACAGGTGATAGTGGTGTCTAGGGGTACGTTAGACGGAGGTGCTGTAACAGGTGATAGTGGTGTCTAGGGGTACGTTAGACGGAGTGCTGTAACAGGTGATAGTGGTGTCTAGGGGTACGTTAGACAGACAGCTGTAACAGGTGATAGTGATGTCTAGGGGTACGTTAGACGGAGGTGCTGTAACAGGTGATAGTGGTGTCTAGGGGTACGTTAGACGGAGTGCTGTAACAGGTGATAGTGGTGTCTAGGGGTACGTTAGACGGAGGTGCTGTAACAGGTGATAGTGGTGTCTAGGGGTATGTTAGACGGAGTGCTGTAACAGGTGATAGTGGTGTCTAGGGGTACGTTAGACGGAGCGCTGTAACAGGTGATAGTGATGTCTAGGGGTACGTTAGACGGAGCGCTGTAACAGGTGATAGTGATGTCTAGGGGTACGTTAGACGGAGCGCTGTAACAGGTGATAGTGGTGTCTAGGGGTACGTTAGACGGAGGGCTGTAACAGGTGATAGTGATGTCTAGGGGTACGTTAGACGGAGGCGCTGTAACAGGTGATAGTGGTGTCTAGGGGTACGCTAGACGGAGGTGCTGTAACAGGTGATAGTGGTGTCTAGGGGTACGTTAGACGGAGCGCTGTAACAGGTGATAGTGATGTCTAGGGGTACGTTAGACGGAGCGCTGTAACAGGTGATAGTGATGTCTAGGGGTACGTTAGACGGAGCGCTGTAACAGGTGATAGTGGTGTCTAGGGGTACGTTAGACGGAGGGCTGTAACAGGTGATAGTGATGTCTAGGGGTACGCTAGATGGAGGGCTGTAACAGGTGATAGTGGTGTCTAGGGGTACGTTAGACAGAGTGCTGTAACAGGTGATAGTGATGTCTAGGGGTACGTTAGCCGGAGCGCTGTAACAGGTGATAGTGGTGTCTAGGGGTACGTAAGACAGAGTGCTGTAACAGGTGATAGTGATGTCTAGGGGTACGTTAGACGGAGGGCTGTAACAGGTGATAGTGGTGTCTAGGGGTACGCTAGACGGAGTTGCTGTAACAGGTGATGGTGGTGTCTAGAGGTACGCTAGACGGAGCGCTGTAACAGGTGTTAGTGATGTCTAGGGGTACGTTAGACAGAGGTGCTGTAACAGGTGTTAGTGATGTCTAGGGGTACGCTAGACGGAGTGCTGTAACAGGTGTTAGTGATGTCTAGGGGTACGTTAGACGGAGGTGCTGTAACAGGTGATAGTGGTGTCTAGGGTACGTTAGACGGAGGGCTGTAACAGGAGTTAGTGATGTCTAGGGGTACGTTAGACGGAGGTGCTGTAACAGGTGATAGTGATGTCTAGGGGTACGTTAGACAGAGGTGCTGTAACAGGTAATAGTGGTGTCTAGGGGTACGTTAGACGGAGTGCTGTAACAGGTGATAGTGGTGTCTAGGGGTACGTTAGACGGAGCGCTGTAACAGGTGATAGTGATGTCTAGGGGTACATTAGACGGAGGGCTGTAACAGGTGATAGTGGTGTCTAGGGGTACGTTAGACCGAGTGCTGTAACAGGTGATAGTGGTGTCTAGGGGTACGTTAGACGGAGTGCTGTAACAGGTGATAGTGATGTCTAGGGGTACGTTAGACCGAGTGCTGTAACAGGTGATAGTGGTGTCTAGGGGTACGTTAGACGGAGGTGCTGTAACAGGTGATAGTGGTGTCTAGGGGTACGTTAGACGGAGGGCTGTAACAGGCGTTAACACTGAGGCTGTTACCTGCCCCTTAGTGCTGGGAACTGAGTGTTTGTGTTGCTGTTACGTTATGTGATAACTGCGTGTTGCCTCCTACCAAGACTCCATACAGACCAACTTCACGTTCACAAAATCACCCATTGGTCGAACCCCACGTCCCATTGAGAAGTTGTTACCGCTGTGACCCCGCCCACAACGGTGACCCCGCCCCCTCGACTGTGACCCCGCCCCCAATGGTGACCCCCGCCCCCTCTAATGTGACCCCGCCCCCAACGGTGACCCCACTTCCCCTACGTTGACTCCGCCCCCTCTACTGTGACCCCGCCCCCAACGGTGACCCCGCCCCCCCTACGTTGACTCCGCCCCCCACATTGACTCCACCCCCCACGTTGACTCCGCCCCCCACGTTGACTCCGCCCCCTATGTTGACCCCGCCCCCTCTACTGTGACTCCGCCCCCAACGGTGACCCCGCCCCCCCCTACGTTGACCCCGCCCACCACGTTGACTCCGCCGCACACGTTGACCTCGCCCCCTACTTTGACCCCGCCCACCACGTTGACCCCGCCCCCTACGTTGACTGCGCCCCCTATGTTGATTCCGCCCCCTACGTTGACCCCGCCCACCACGTTGACCCCGCCCCTACGTTGACTGCCCCCCATGTTGACTCCGCCCCCTACGTTGACTCCGCCCCCCACTTTGACTCCGCCCCCCCCCCCCCACGTTGACTCCGCCCCCCACGTTGACTCCGCCCCCCCCCTACGTTGACTCCGCCCCCCACGTTGACTCCACCCCCCCCCCCTACGTTGACTCCGCCCCCCACGTTGACTCCGCCCCCCACGTTGACTCCGCCCCCTATGTTGACCCCGCCCCCCCCCCCCCCACGTTGACCCCACCCCCTATGTTTACCCCGCCCCCCCACGTTGACTCCGCCCCCCACGTTGACTCCGCCCCCCCCCCCGTTGACTCCGCCCCCCACGTTGACTCCGCCCCCACGTTGACTCCGCCCCCCACGTTGACTCCGCCCCCCTACGTTGACTCCGCCCCCCGCTGTGTCACCTGCAGGCCCATGGCCTCCAAGCTGCAGGTGCTGGTTGGAGACGTTCTGAAGGCCGAACTCCCCTTCTTTAATGTCTGTGTGGCCAACCTACCTTACCAGGTACTCACAGGTACCACAGGTACTTACAGGTACTTACTAGTACTCACAGGTACTCACAGGTACCACAGGTACCACAGGTACTTACAGGTACTTACTAGTACCCTTCTTTAATGTCTGTGTGGCCAACCTACCTTACCAGGTACTCACAGGTACTCACAAGTACCACAGGTACTCACAGGTACTCACAGGTACCACAGGTACCCACTAGTACTCACAGGTACTCACAGGTACCACAGGTACCACTAGTACTCACAGGTACTCACAGGTACCACTAGTGCTCACAGGTACTCACAGGTACTCACAAGTACCACAGGTACTCACAGGTACTCACAGGTACCACAGGTACCCACTAGTACTCACAGGTACTCACAGGTACCACAGGTACCACTAGTACTCACAGGTACTCACAGGTACCACTAGTGCTCACAGGTACTCACAGGTACTCACAGGTACCACAGGTACCACAGGTACTCACAGGTACCACAGGTACTCACTAGTACCCTTCTTTAATGTCTGTGTGGCCAACCTACCTTACCAGGTACTCACAGGTACCACAGGTACTTACAGGTACCACAGGTACTCACAGGTACCACTAGTACTCACAGGTACTCACAGGTACCACAGGTACTCACAGGTACTCACAAGTACCACTAGTACTCACAAGTACCACAGGTACTACTAGTACTCACAGGTACTCACAGGTACCACAGGTACTCACAGGTACCACTAGTACTCACAGGTACTCACAGGTACTCACAGGTACCACAGGTACCCACAGGTACCCACAGGTACTCACAGGTACTCACAGGTAGCACTAGTACCACAGGTACTCACAGGTGCTCACAGGTACTCACAGGTACCACAGGTGCTCACAGGTACCACTAGTGCTCACAGGTACTGACAGGTACTCACAGGTACTCACAGGTACCACAGGTACTCACAGGTACCCACAGGTACTCACAGGTACTCACAGGTAGCACTAGTACCACAGGTACTCACAGGTGCTCACAGGTACTCACAGGTACCACAGGTGCTCACAGGTACCACTAGTGCTCACAGGTACTGACAGGTACTCACAGGTATTCACAGGTACTCACTAGTACTCACAAGTACCACAGCTACTCACAGGTACTCACTAGTACCCTTCTTTAATGTCTGTGTGGCCAACCTACCTTACCAGGTACTCACAGGTACTCACAAGTACCACAGGTACTCACAGGTACCACAGGTACTCACAGGTACCACTAGTACTCACAGGTACTCACAGGTACCACTAGTACTCACAGGTACTCACAGGTACTCACAAGTACCACAGGTACTCACTAGTACTCACAGGTACTCACAGGTACCACAGGTACCGCAGGTACTCACAGGTACCACAGGTACCACAGGTACCACTAGTACTCACAGTTACTCACAGGTACCACAGGTACTCACAGGTACCACAGGTACTCACTAGTACCCTTCTTTAATGTCTGTGTGGCCAACCTACCTTACCAGGTACTCACAGGTACTCACAAGTACCACAGGTACTCACAGGTACCACAGGTACCCACTAGTACTCACAGATACCACTAGTACTCACAGGTACTCACAGGTACCACTGGTACTCACAGGTACCACAGGTACGACAGGTACTCACAGGTACCACAGGTACCACAGGTACTACTAGGACTCACAGGCACCTCTAGTACTCACAGGTACCATTAGTACTCACAGGTACTCACTGGTTACCACTAGTACTCACTAGTACTCACAGGTACCCACTAGTACTCACAGGTACTCACAGGTACCCACAGGTACTCACAGGTACCATTAGTACTCACTAGTACTCACAGGTACCCACTAGTACTCACAGGTACCACTAGTACTCACAGGGACCACTAGTACTCAAAGGTACTTACAAGTACTCACAGGTACCACAGGTACTCACAGGTACTCACAGGTACCACAGGTACTCACAGGTACCACTAGTACTCACAGGTACCACAGGTACTCACAGGTA
>NW_027423654.1:0-7500 GCF_048934315.1 Petromyzon marinus | reverse complement strand
ACTACACTATACACTACACTACACTATACACTACTACACTATACACTACTACACTACTACATTATACACTACACTATACACTACTACACTATACACTACTACACTATACACTACTACACTATACACTACTACACTACACTATACACTACTACACTATACACTACTACACTATACACTACTACACTATACACTACTACACTATACACTACTACACTATACACTACTACACTATACACTACTACACTATACACTACTACACTATACACTACACTATACACTACACTATACACTACACTATACACTACTACACTACTACACTATACACTACTACACTACACTATACACTACACTATACACTACTACACTATACACTACTACACTATACACTACTACACTATACACTACTACACTACACTATACACTACTACACTATACACTACTACACTATACACTACTACACTATACACTACTACACTATACACTACTACACTACACTATACACTACTACACTATACACTACTACACTATACACTACTACACTATACACTACTACACTATACACTACTACACTATACACTACTACACTATACACTACTACACTATACACTACACTATACACTATACACTACACTATACACTACACTATACACTACACTACACTATACACTACACTATACACTATACACTACACTATACACTACTACACTATACACTACACTATACACTACTACACTATACACTACTACACTATATACTACTACACTATACACTACTACACTATACACTACTACACTATACACTACTACACTATACACTACACTATACACTACACTATACACTACACTACACTATACACTACACTATACACTATACACTACACTATACACTACACTATACACTACTACACTATACACTACACTATACACTACACTACACTATACACTACTACACTACACTATACACTACTACACTACACACTACTACACTACACACTACTACACTATACACTACACTATACACTACCTTATACACTACACTATACACTACACTATACACTATTACACTATACACTACTACACTATACACTACTACACTATACACTACTACACTATACACTACTACACTACACACTACTACACTATACACTACACTATACACTACATTATACACTACTACACTATACACTACATTATACACTACTACACTATACACTATACACTACTACACTATACACTACTACACTACACACTACTACACTATACACTACACTACTACACTATACACTACACTATACACTACTACACTATACACTACATTATACACTACTACACTATACACTACTACACTATACACTACATTATACACTACTACACTACACACCACTACACTACACACTACTACACTATACACTACTACACTATACACTACTACACTATACACTACTACACTATACACTACTACACTACACACTACTACACTATACACTACTACACTACACACTACAACACCACTACACTACTACACTATACACTACTACACTATACACTACTACACTATACACTATACTATACACTACTACACTATACACTACTACACTATACACTACTACACTATACACTACTACACTATACACTACACTACTACACTATACACTACTACACTATACACTACTACACTATACACTACACTATACACTACTACACTACACACTACTACACTATACACTACTACACTATACACTACTACACTATACACTACTACACTATACACTACTACACTATACACTACTACACTATACACTACACTATACACTACTACACTATACACTACTACACTATACACTACACTACATTATACACTATACTATACACTACACTATACACTACACTATACACTACTACATTAAACACTATACACTACTACACTATACACTACACTATACACTACACTATACACTACTACACTATACACTACACTATACACTACACACTACACTATACACTACACTATACACTACTACACTATACACTACTACACTATACACAACTACACTATACACTACCACACTGTACACTGTACCCTACCACACTGTACGCTGCTACTGTACAGGTCGGCAAGAACAACTTCCGTCCACCGCCCAAGGTCGAGTCGAGCGTCGTGAGAATCGAACCTCGGAATCCTGCACCAGACATCAACTTCCAGGTGAGTCACTCACCACCACTCACCACTCACTCACTCACCACCAGTCACTCACCACCAGTCACTCACCAACACTCACCACTCACTCACCACTCGCTCACTCACTCACCATTCACTCACTCACTCACCATTCACCCACTCACTCACCACTCACTCACTCACCACTCACCCACTCACTCACTCACTCACCACTCACTCACTCACTCACCACTCACCCACTCACTCACTCACCACTCACTCACCACTCACCACTCACCCACTCACTCACTCACCACTCACTCACCACTCACTCACTCACTCACCACTCACTCACCACTCACTCACCACTCACTCACCACTCACCACTCACTCACCACTCACTCACCACTCACCACTCACTCACTCACCACTCACTCACCACTCACTCACCACTCACCACTCGCCACCAGTCACTCACCACCACTCACTCACCACTCACTCACCACTCACTCACCACTCACTCACCACTCACTCACTCACCACTCACTCACCACTCACTCACCACTCACTCACTCACCACTCAGTCACTCACCCACTCACTCACCACTCACTCACCCACTCACTCACCACTCACTCACTCACTCACCCACTCACCACTCACCACTCACTCACCACTCACTCACTCACTCACCACTCATCACTCATTCACTCACCACTCACTCACCACTCACTCACTCACCACCCACTCACTCACTCACTCACCACTCATCACTCATTCACTCACCACTCACTCACCACTCACTCACTCACCACCCACTCACTCACTCACCACTCACTCACTCACCACTCACTCACTCAGCCACTCACTCACCACTCACTCACCACTCACCCACTCACACACCACTCACTCACCACCAGTCACTCACCACTCACCACTCACCCACTCACACACCACTCACTCACCACCACTCACTCACCACTCACTCACCACTCACTCACCACTCACCACTCACTCACCACTCACTCACCACTCACTCACCAGTCACTCACCACTCACCACTCACTCACCCACTCACTCACCACTCACTCACCAGTCACTCATGTCTGTGTGTGTCTGTGTGTGTGTGTCTATGTGTGTGTGTGTCTATGTGTGTGTGTGTAACTGTGTGTGTGTAACTGTGTGTGTGTGTAACTGTGTGTGTGTGTAACTGTGTGTGTGTGTAACTCTGTGTGTGTGTGTGTGTGTAACTCTGTGTGTATGTGTGTGTGTGTACCTGTGTGTGTAACTGTGTGTATGTGTGTGTGTGTCACTGTGTGTGTCACTGTGTGTGTGACGTCACTGTGTGTGTGACGTCACTATGTGTGTGACGTCACTGTGTGTGTGCTAGGAGTGGGATGGGTTGGTGAGGATCGCTTTCATCAGGAAAAACAAAACCCTCGGATCTGCCTTCAAGTTAGACACTCACACACAGTGACGTCACACTCACACACAGTGACGTCACACACTCACACAATGTGACGTCACACACACTCACACACAGTGACGTCACACACACTCACACACAGTGACGTCACACATACTCACACAGTGACGTCACACACACAGTGACGTCACACACACAGTGACGTCACACTCACACACACTCACACACAGTGACGTCACTCACTCACTCACCCACCCACCCACTCACTCACCCACACACTCACTCTCACACACTCACACACACTCACACACACACTCACACACACACTCTCACACCCTCACTCACTCACACACTCACTCACACACACTCACACTCACTCACTCACACACTCACTCACTCATACACTCACACTCACTCACACACACTCACACACACACACTCACTCACACACACACTCTCACACCACTCACACCCTCACTCACTCACTCACACACTCACACACACTCACACTCACTCACACACTCACTCACACACTCACTCACACACTCACACACACACTCACACACTCACAACAACAACAACAACCGCCATTCGCCACTAAGTGGCGGTGACGTCACCACGACGCTTGTGCCAGGCTATGTGCACCGTGAGGCCACGTGAAGTGTCGAACGCCCGCTGGCAGGAGGTCACGGGGCAGACCCAGGTGCCACGGGTCGACTGACTGAGATGACTGGCTGATGCACCACCTGTGCCCCCTACTGTGCCCACCTGCTGTGCTTTAGCCACCCGGCGTTCCGCTCGTTGTTGTGAGCGTCGCTCCTCCGCCCTCCGTTGTTGTTGGAGGGCGACTGCCTCCAACTGCCCAGTAGCATCCTTCACGAGCCTCCTCCACAGCGGCCGATCTTGACACCGCTGGTACCAGTCATCGGCAAGTCCACTCAGCTCCACGTCCTCCTGTACCACATCACTCCATCTCTTCTCTAGCCCGTGCCGCGCCCGCTTAGCCCCCTCAATCCGGCCAAACAAAAGCTGTTTCGGCATGCGGTGGCTGGGCATGCGGGCTACATGACCCAGCCATCGCAGCCTTGCCTGCCGGAGGAGTTCACCGATGGGACCCTGCCCAGATCTTTCAAGGATTTGTGAGCTCCTCACACAATCCAGTCTGGTTAAACCCAGGATGGATCGTAGGCAGGCCAGCCTAAATGTTTCTAACCGGCGAAGATGTTCCACCAGGGGGGTCCACGTTTCGCAAGCGTAGAGAAGGGAGGGAATGACCGTGGCCGAGAAGACCTGAAGCTTAGTGCGGAGCGACAGACCAGGTAGCTTCCACACAGCGTTACGCAACCGATGAAAAGATATTGCCGCTCGACTGATTCGGAGTGAGACCTCTGCTGTTAAACTGGAGCCAGTCATGAGCACACTGCCCAGGTATGGGAAACTCTCCACTATCTCCACAACTGCCCCATCACCGATTGGGAGTTGTGGGGGTGGAGTGTCCGATGGTACAAAATACCCAGGCAGGTGCTTAGTTTTGGTGGGGCTGATGGTAAGGCCCCACCTCTTAGTGGCACGCTCCAGTCTCAGCAGCAGCGTCTCCAACTCCTCCTCTGACTGAGCAGCTATTACCAAATCATCAGCATACATAACGTGGTTGAGTAATAGGGAGCCATCCCTTGACCGCACCCGGGCATCGATTAGCCTCCCATTATATCTGTACCATATGGAGATTCCCCCGGTACAGCTATTGAAGGCTTCACGAACTACGTGGTCAAAATAGATGTTAAATAATGTGGGAGCCAGAGGACATCCCTGTCGCACCCCAAGGTGTACAGGGAATGGCTCTGACTCCCGGCCACGTAGTTTTACCCGGGCCCGCTCACCATCATGAAGGTCCTTAATGATCGTGAGCAGAGGGTCAGGTACTCTAAAAGCACGAAGAACGACCCAGAGCCCAGGCCTACTGATGGTATCATAGGCCTTGACCAGGTCAATAAAGCAGAGATGTAGGTCTTGTTGGAATTCCCTACACCTCTGCTGTAGCAGACGGACAGAAAATATGGCATCTGTGCAGGACCGCCCTTTCCTGAAACCGCATTGTGGCTCCGCAAGTCTCTCCTCAGCGTGCCTGGCAAGGCGATGTTAAATAATCCTTGCCAGGTCCTTTCCCGGCACACTGAGGAGTGAGATGCCCCTGTAGTTGTTACAGTCTGTGCGGTCCCCCTTCTTAAAAAGGGGGGACCACCAGGGCATCCTTCCAATCCTGCGGAACCCGTCCAGTGGTCCAGACTTGACCAGGTCAATAAAGCAGAGATGTAGGTCTTGTTGGAATTCCCTACACCTCTGCTGTAGCAGACGGACAGAAAATATGGCATCTGTGCAGGACCGCCCTTTCCTGAAACCGCATTGTGGCTCCGCAAGTCTCTCCTCAGCGTGCCTGGCAAGGCGATGCTGAATAATCCTTGCCAGGACCTTTCCCGGCACACTGAGGAGTGAGATGCCCCTGTAGTTGTTACAGTCTGTGCGGTCCCCCTTCTTAAAAAGGGGGACCACCAGGGCATCCTTCCAATCCTGCGGAACCCGTCCAGTGGTCCAGACTGTTGTTATGATGTCATATAGGGCAGTCTGTGCACAAACGCCACCCTCCCTCAGCATTTCGCTTGGGAGATCATCTCTGCCCGCTGCCTTTCCTGGTCTCAGACTCCGGATCGCCTTCAATACTTCCTCAGCAGATGGCACCTCAGCCAGCCACTCACAGGGGGTGACTTCATCCAATATTTGAGGCACCGCAGCCTCAGCAGGGTCATCCTCACTTTGTGCCACGATGTTTTCCTGGCTGAGGGATTTTCCCTCCCCCAGGACCTCACAGAAATGCTCAGCAAATCTGCGAACCTGTTCCTGGGGGTCGGAAATTGGATCACCGTTTTTTCCCCTAATGATGGTAATAGGTGTGGCGCTGCAGGTTACTTTTTTGATGGAGTTAAATAGAGATTTGTGATCACGGGCCACTGAGGCAGACTCCATCTCCTCAGCAACCCGCGACCACCACCCATCCTTGCAGCGCCTCACGGCTCTCCGAACCTCCGAGCGAAGGCTGCGGTAAGCCTCCTCATTCTCTGACGTGGGATTCTGTAGCCGATGACAGTGGGCCTGTCGCTTTTTCTCAACCATCCTGAACAACTCCTCTGTCATCCAGGGTGTCTGGGGAGGTCTGGACTGCGTACCCAAAGCAGCCATTGCAGCTGCATGAGTCACAGTCCTAAACCTCGCCCATTTACCCTCGACATCAGGAGGAGTCGGGGACGATGCCAATCCCAGCCGCAAGCGATGATGAAATTCTCGCTTGCAACTTTCATCAGATAACTGAGACCAGGCCACTTTAGGTTGGAATGGGGTCCTGGGTGTACACCCACCACCGGAGTGGAAGAATGGCAGGCGCATCTTACAGATGCCTAGTCGATGGTCAGAGGGCAGATCAGCTCCACGGTAGGTCCTGGTGTCAAGGACATGGGCTCGCATTTGCTGGTCCGTTACTATGTAGTCCAGCAGATGTTCTTGCTTGGACCCGGCATGCATCCATGATGTTGTGTGAATGCGCCGATGCCGGAACAGCGTGTTGGTAATTACAAGCCCATGGGCTGCACAAAAATCTAGCAGCCTCCTACCGTTGTTATTGAGCTGATCTGGCCCATGCCCTCCAATCACTCCAGACCAGGTGCCAGTATCATGACCAACTCGGGCATTGAAGTCACCCAACATGATGACTCTATCCCGAGGGGCCACTTTAGCCAGCACCTGTGACAGGAGGTCATAGAAGGCATCTGACTCATCGGCTTTGCCTGCATCCCTCCACGGATGTTCATCTTCGGTGGGGGCATAAGTAACCACGACCACCATTCCTCGCCTCCGGTTGATGGGAAGG
>NW_027423653.1:20000-24311 GCF_048934315.1 Petromyzon marinus | reverse complement strand
CGTGACAATTTACTAGGCCTCATTCAGCCTGCGCCGGGTGCACGATCAGCTAGGCCTCACTGAGGCTGCGCAAGGTACACGATTAACTAGGCCTCATTCAGGCTGTGTCATGTACACGATTAACTAGGCCTCACTCACGCTGTTCCAGGTGCACGATTAACTAGGCCTCATTCAGGCTGTGTCATGTACACGATTAACTAGGCCTCACTCACGCTGTTCCAGGTGCACGATTAACTAGGCCTCGTTCAGGCTGCGCCAGGTGCACTATTAACTAGGAATCACTGAGGCTGCGCCAGGTGCATGATTAACTAGGCCTCATTCAGGATGCGCCAGGTGCACGATTAACTAAGCCTCACTCAGGCTGCGCCGGGCGCACGACTAACCAGGCCTCACTCAGGCTGCGCCAGGCGCACGACTAACCAGGCCTCACTCAGGCTGCGCCAGGCGCACGACTAACCAGGCCTCAATCAGGCTGCGCCAGGCGCACTATTAACTAGGCCTCAGGCTGGGTCAGGCGCTCGATCTAGCTAGGCCTCACTCAGGCTGCGCAAGGAACACACACGAGCACACATCACCACACCATCACACACACACACACGAGTGTACACCATCACACCATCACACACACAGTGCACACCACCACACTATCACACATACAGAGTGCACACCCCCACACTATCACACACACAGAGTGTACATCACCACACCATCACACACACAGAGTGCACATCACCACACCATCACACACGAACGCAGAAGTCCCTTTCGTCACGGCAAATCTCACACGGCTCACAACAAGCGCGGTGACAGTGGTGGTACCTATGAATACAGCAGTGCATACTAACTGTGGTGGTACCTGCTATGATTACAGAAGTGCATACTGCCTGTGGTGGTACCTGCTATGATTACAGCAGTCCATGCTGACTGTGGTGGTATCCTTCTTTGACTACAGCAGTGCAACAGCAGCGAGTCAGACGACGCCAAGCTATACCGCAAATTCGAGATGCTACTCGACCTCGTTTGGCTAGCGCTGTCGGTCTGCTTCAGCGCTGGAGGAGAAGGAGGAGTAGGAGGAGCTGTTGAGAACCACTGCAACAGCTGCCCGTGTGAGCTGCCCCCAACTAAGGGCAGCCCCATGGAGGTTACGGGGGCGACGGCCGCGAGGGTCGCGGTGACCGTGGGCTTCGCCGTATCCTGGACATTGATCCTCGTCCTTCTTCGCAGGAGCAGTGGTGAGTAGCAAAGCCGCTCCTTGTGCGAGTCTCTGTAAGTGTCTGCGAGTATCCGCGAGTACCTAAGGAGTGTCGGTGGTTCTCTGCGTGTTTCTACGCCTCCATGGGCATCTGTGAGTCTCTTTGGGTGCCCGCGAGTCCCTGTTGTGCGTCCATGGGTCTCCGCGTGCATACGTGGGGCTCTGTGCCACTGGGAAGACAAAGGCGGTCGGGCGTGGTGCTGGCCACCCACCCCGTCGTGTACTGTTCCGGCCTTCATAGTTGCTCGCTAACAGCACTTTCCCCTACAGTATATTAAGGCTATATGGGGGATCTTTGTCTTTGTTGGGCTTTGTGTGGGTCTTTGGGTTTCCCTGAGTGTCTGCGGGTCTCGTCGTGTGTCTGTGGGTTTCTGTGTTCATGTGTGGTTCTCCCTGCATGTCTGTGGGTCTCTATGCGTGTCTGTGTCTCTGTGCACACTTTATGAGTGTTTGTTGGTCTCTGCGTGTGTCTGAGTTTTCGGGCTCATCTGCAGGTCTCTATGCGTGTCTATTTGTCTCTGTCAATGTGTCTGGAACTGCGTGAGTATCTGTGGGTGTCTGAAAATGTTTGAGCCTCTTTATGTGTCTGTGTCTCTATGGGCATCCTCGGGTTTCTGTGTGTGTATGTAGGTGTCTGTGAGTGTTTTTTGGCTTCTGTGCTCGTTTGTTGGTCTGTGTATCTATGCGTTTCTGAGTGTCTATGGTTCTCTGTGAGTATCTGTGGGTCTCTTGCGTTTCTGTGGGTCTCTTTATCTGTTTGTGAGTATCTGCGTGTGTCTCATCTGCCTGTGGGTCTCTGTGCAAGCCTATGAGTTACTATGCATGTATGTGCATCTTTGTGCATACGTGTGGGTCTCTTTGAGTGTATCTACGTCTTTGTAATTGTCTGAAGGTATCTGTGTTTATCTGTGGGTTTCTGTGTGCGTCTGTGGGTTTCTGAGTGTCTCAGTCTCGGGTACAAATGTGTATATAAACGGTCCGCCATTACACGTGTTCCTGCTTCCTTGGGGAACATCACAGTCGAGTTCAGATTTTCATCCCCAAAATGGTGTTTCAGCCTTTGTCCAACCTTGTCAGTGACTGAGTCTATGGGCCCCTTTGTAAAGCTGTGTCTTTCTGTGCAATTGAGTTTACAGACCTGTGTGAATCTATACGTCTGTTTGAGCAACTTGAGTTTGCAGACCTCTGTGTGAATCTATACATGTCTGTGTAAGTTGAGTCTACAGACCTCTGTGTGAATCTACACGTTTGTCTGACCCACTTCACTTTACAGACCTCTGTGTGAATCTCTACGTCTGTCTGTGCAACTTGAGTTTACAGACCTCTGTGTGAATCTATACGTCTGTCTGAGCAACTTGAGTCTACAGACCTCTGTGTGAATCTATACATCTGTGTGTACTTGAGACTACAGACCTCTGAGTGAATCTACACGTCTGTCTGAGCAACTTGGGTGAATCTATGGACCCGTCTGTGCAACTTGATTCTAGGGCACTCTATGTGAGTTCGATGAGCCCTCATATGCGACTTCAGTGTGCCGGTCTCTCTCGTCAGACAGCACATTGCTCACGGGGCGCCGACATTTTCACAGCCCCGATGTAGTGAGCTTCACCATTTTTCAGAAGAGGGTCACTTTCGCCGACAAGACATCAATGTGATGGCACGTCGCACATATCAAACCATTGGGGTTTGTGACTGCACGACGATGGGGTGTTTCCCACATTTGTGTTTTGTCGAGAACCGCATGTCAAGGGCCGCATGACAGGACACCAGGGGGCTCCCATTAGCAATGCAGCAATGACAATGAATAAGAATGCCCTGATGCGTAATCAGTTATTCCTGCCGCGACTGACAGAATGCCGATTTTTACCGCCCATCCCAGGCTACGAACGGGAGAACGTGGCGCTCCGTACTAAAGTCAAGGCGCAGCGTCGCCTGCTCCGGGCGGAGGAGGCCAGGAAGGCCGACCTGGGGGGCCTCTTTTCGCAGCTGCGCAAAACCCAAGCTCAGCTGACAGCCCTCGTGTCTGGCATCGGCAATTTCAACGTCGGGGCCGACGATGCTGACGGCGTTGCCACTGGTAGCATCTCCGCCGCCGCTGTCGGAGCCACCGCCACCACCAATGGCAACACCGCCATCCCAGCCGGCGCCGCCGCCACTGCCGCCGACAGCATCACCACTGCCGCCGAAGGCTCCACCGCCAAAGCTGGACACATGACGGTCGATACACCCGTCACATCGCACCATTCCTCGACCGCTGCCGCCGTCGATGAAACCGCCACAGCTGCCGCCACCAATCCAAAACTTGTCATAAGACAGCCTCGGTTGGCTGCTGCTGGGGAAATAGTCACCGGCATTGACACCCCAACCGCCGCCGTGCCGAGATTTGTGATAAAACGGCCTCGGTCAGCTGCCGCTACCGGGAAATCATCCACCGGCATCGCCACACCGGCTGCCCCTGGCAGATCGGCCACTGCTGATGCCACCGCCGCCACCACCACCACAACCACCACCTCTGCCCGTGGCAAAGCCACCAGGGCCGATAGATTTCGAAAATTCTACCGGAACTTTCACTGGTGGGCCACCGCCCGCAAGTCCACCATGGCAACTCCAGACGATGCCGGCGGATCGACCGCCACCATCGCCGTTGCCACCACCCCTGCGACCGCCACTGCTGGCCTCAAATCCACCCCTGGTGCTTGCAAAGGAGGCCAAGGAGACCAACGGATCTTGTGCATCGCCATCGACATCCCAAACTCTGCCTGATGAGGCCCTATTGCTCCCGAGGCCCCGCCCATTCTTACATAGGCCCCGCCTCTTCCTCTCCATTCTCCCGCCCACTTATACATTGTGCCCCGCACCTTGCTGATATGGACAGGCCTGAACTGAAAAGCGGCTCACACACACACACACACGGAGACAGCTGGACTGATGCTAACATTCTGCGTTTTGTTGTTGATGGTTAAACTTCCGTTTGACAAATAAAAGTTGGACGCAGATTGTTGCCTCCCGTGCGGTACTGTTGCACTTTTGATATCTTGCTTTCTAAACATTGTGTTTTT
>NW_027423652.1:22500-24619 GCF_048934315.1 Petromyzon marinus | reverse complement strand
TAGTGAGGGTGGTGGGGCTGGTGAGGATGGTGAGGATGGTGGTGAGGGTGGTGATAATGCTGATGGTGGTGAGGATGGTTGTGATGGTGGTGAGGATGGTGCTGGTGGTGAGGATGGTGGTGGGGATAGTGGTGAGGATGGTGAGGGTGGTGGTGAGGTTGGTAAAGTGGTGATGGTTGTGAGGATGGTGGTCACGGTGGTGAGGATGGTGGTGATAGTGGTGAGGATGGTGGTGATGGTGGTGAGGATGGTTGTGAGGGTGGTGATGATGATGTTGGTGAGGATGGTGGTGATAGTGGTGAGGATGATGGTTAGGGTGGTGGTGATGATGATGAACTTCTTTCGCACCGTACTTAGCTCACCATGCTCATCGGAGGTGCGGGGGAACGACAACAAGCTAAACACAAAATCAGTTCTAAAGAGACGAGTTTGTCAGTCTCGATGATGATGTAAAAGTGCACAGCTCCAGACGGCAAGAGAAGTAGCGCGCCTGAGAGGGCCGCGTCTCTGTGCCATGGCTCAGCCAAAAGCCGCCGCCGCTGCTGCCGCTGCTGCTGCTACGAGGTGTCGTGGTTCATTTGTGACGAGCAATTTGTGTGAGTGTGTGTGAGTGTGTGAGTGTGAGTGTGTGTGAGTGTGTGTGAGTGTGTGTGTGTATGATGAGTGTGTGAGTGTGTGTGTGAGTGTGTGAGTGTGTATGTGTGATGAGTGTGAGTGTGTGTGAGTGTGTGTGTGATGAGTGTGTGTGAGTGTGTATGTGTGATGAGTATGTGTGAGTGTGTGTGTGATGCTGAGGCTGCGGTGCCTCAAATATAGGAAGAAGTCACCCCCTGTGAGTGGCTGGCTGAGGTGCCATCTGTTGAGGAAGTACTGAAGGCGATCCGGAGTCTGAGACCAGGAAAGGCACCGGGTAGAGACGATCTCCAAAGCCAAATGCTGAGAGAGGGTGGCGTTTGTGCACAGACTGCCCTATATGACATCATAACAACAATCTGGACCACTGGACGGGTTCCGCAGGATTGGAAGGATGCCCTGGTGGTCCCCCTCTTTAAGAAGGGGGACCGCACAGACTGTAACAACTACAGGGGCATCTCACTCCTCAGTGTGCCGGGAAAGGTCCTGGCAAGGATTATTCAACATCGCCTTGCCAGGCACGCTGAGGAGAGGCTTGCGGAGCCCCAATGCGGTTTCAGGAAAGGGCGGTCCTGCACAGATGCCATATTTTCTGTCCGTCTGCTACAGCAGAGGTGTAGGGAATTCCAACAAAACCTACATCTCTGCTTTATTGACCTGGTCAAGGCCTATTATACCATCAGTAAGCCTGGGCTCTGGGTTGTTCTTCGTGCTTTTGGAGTCCCTGACCCTCTGCTCACGATCATTAAGGACCTTCATGATGGTGAGCGGGCCCGGGTAAAACTACGTGGCCGGGAGTCAGAGCCATTCCCTGTACACCTTGGGGTGCGACAGGGAAGTCCTCTGGCTCCCACATTATTTAACATCTATTTTGACCATGTAGTTTGTGAAGCCTTCAATAGCTGTACCGGGGGAATCTCTATATGGTACAGATATCATGGGAGGCTGATCGATGCCCGGGTGCGGTCAAGAAATGGCTCCCTATGTCTCAACCACGTTCTGTATGCCGATGATTTGGTAATAGCTGCTCATTCAGAGGAGGAGTTGGAGATGCTGCTGCTGAGACTGGAACGTGCCACTAAGAGATGGGGCCTTACCATCAGCCCCACCAAAGTAAGCACCTGCCTGGGTATTTTGTACCATCGGACACTCCACCCCCACAACTCCCAATCGGTGATGGGGCAGTTGTGGAGAGAGTGGAGAGTTTCCCATACCTGGGCAGTGTGCTTATGGCCGGCTCCAGTTTAACAGCAGAGATCTCACTCCGAATCAGTCGAGCGGCAATATCTTTTTATCGGTTGCGTAACGCTGTGTGGAAGCTACCTGGTCTGTCGCTCCGCACTAAGCTTCAGGTCTTCTCGGCCACGGTCATTCCCTCCCTTCTCTACGCTTGCGAAACGTGGACCCCCCTAATGGAACATCTTCGCCGGTTGGAAACATTTAGGCTGGCCTGCCTACGATCAATCCTGGGTTTAACTAGGATGGA
>NW_027423652.1:0-17500 GCF_048934315.1 Petromyzon marinus | reverse complement strand
CTAAACTCGCCGTGTTTGGAGGAGGAGGAGGAATGCTGCCTATGACCCCTAGAACACCCCCCACAGTCAAACATGGATGTGGAATCATTATGCGTTGGGGGTGTTTTTCTGCTAAAGGGACAGGACAACTTCACCGCATCAAAGGGACGATGGACGGGGCCATGTACCATCAATGACAGGGCATTGAAAATGGGTCGTGGATGTGTATTCCAGCATGACAATGACCCAAAACACACGGCCAAGGCAACAAAAGAGTGGCTCAAGAAGAAGCACATTAAGATCCTAGAGTGGCGTAGCCAGTCTCCAGACCTTAATCCCATAGAAAATATGTGGAGGGAGCTGAAGGTTCGAGTTGCCAAACGTCTGCCTCGAAACCTTAATGACTTGGATAAGTTTCGATTTAAGAAAAAGATTTGCAAAGAGGAGTGGGACAAAATCCATCCTGAGATGTGTGCAAACCTGGTGGCCAACTACAAGAAACGTCTGACCTCTGTGATTGCCAACAATAGTTTTGCCACCAAGTACTAAGTCATGTTTTGCAGAGGGGTCAAATATTTATTTCCCTCATTAAAATGCAAATCAATTTATAAAAAAATTGACATGCGTTTTTTTGGATTTTGTTGTTGTTATTCTGTCTCTCACTGTTCAAATAAACCTACCATTAAAATTATAGACTGATCATTTCTTTGTCAGTGGGCAAACGTACAAAATCAGCAGGGGATCAAATACTTTCTCCCTCACTGTAGCTGCTCGCGAGCAACACTAGCCCCAACAGTCTGATCAGGTTATTAAAGGGATCTTTGTCTCTAATGGACATCTGTGTAAAGGAGCTTAACAGCTCATCGGATTCCTCCAGTATAACATTACTATCTCTCTCACTCACACTAAACTGCAAACTTTTTTTCATTTTACTTGTTAAGGCTCCACTGAGCTATGTCCTTGCTATCTTTCAGACGCGACCTGGCCATCACAAATGATAGTTCCCCGAAGTGGCTTATCGTCATCATCATCATCAACGTGACGTTGTATCTAAATGTGGAGGGAGAACCTGGAGGTCCAGGAGCTAAATCCACGCGACCAAGGGGAGAGAGAGAGAGATACACGCAAACACCAATTATACAGCAAGCGTCACGGTCGGCATCGAACCCACGACCTTCTATATTCCAGGCAAGGTAGTGAACATATCCTAGCAACCATAACATTAGTTGTTGAGGCCGGTCTAGTGGATATACAGAAAGGATAATGATCATCATCGGAGTTGGCGACTGCAGTTGTTAACACCACGGGGGTCTGATGAGAATCGCACTGCGTTAAATGAGGCAATCTAAACATACACACATATTTATTTATTTTAAATTGAGTTCTCATCAGGTCTCGTGGTGTCTAAAGGCTCTCTTACATGAAGGTCCTGCCAGTAGGGGGTGACAACAAACTAAACAAACTGCTACCCATAGACTCAGCACTGCACCATAGACTCAACTCTACTACCTATAGACTCAGCACTGCACCATAGACTCAACACTACTACCCATAGACTCGGCACTGTACCATAGACTCAACACTACTACCCATAGACTCAACACTCCCCATAGACTCAACACTACTACCCATAGACTCAACACTACTACCCATAGACTCAGCACTGCACCATAGACCCAACACTACTACCCATATACTCAGCACTGCACCACAGATTCAACACTACTACCCATAGACTCAGCACTGCACCATAGACTCAACACTACTACCCATAGACTCAGCACTGCACCATAGACTCAACACTACTACCCATGGACTCAGCACTGCACCATAGACTCAACACTACTGCCCATATACTCAGCACTGCACCATAGACTCAACACTACTACCCATATACTCAGCACTGCACCATAGACTCAACACTACTACCCATAGACTCAGCACTGCACCATAGACTCAACACTACTACCCATAGACTCCACAGTGACCATAGACTCAGCACTACTACCCATATACTCAACACTCCCCATAGACTCAACACTGCTACCCATAGACTCAACACTCCCCATAGACTCAACACAGCCCATAGACTCAACACTACTACCCATAGACTCAGCACTGCACCATAGACTCAACACTACTACCCATAGACTCAACACTCCCCATAGACTCAACACTGCCCATAGACTCAACACTACTACCCATAGACTCAACACTCCCCATAGACTCAACACTGCCCACAGACTCAACACTACTACCCATAGACTCAGCACTGCACCATAGACTCAACACTACTGCCCATAGACTCAACACAGCCCATAGACTCAGCACTACTACCCATATACTCAACACTCCCCATAGACTCAACACTACTACCCATAGACTCAACACTCCCCATAGACTCAAGACAGCCCATAGACTCAACACTACTAACCATAGACTCAGCACTGCACTATAGACTCAACACTACTACCCATAGACTCAACACTCCCCATAGACTCAACACTGCCCATAGACTCAACACTACTACCCATAGACTCAACACTCCCCATAGACTCAACACTGCCCACAGACTCAACACTACTACCCATAGACGCAGCACTGCACCATAGACTCAACAATACTACCCATAGACTCAACACTCCCCATATACTCAACACTGCACCATAGACTCAACAATACTACCCATAGACTCAACACTCCCCATAAACTCAACACTGCCCATAGACTCAACACTACTACCCATAGACTCAACACTCCCCATAGACTCAACACTGCCCATAGACTCAACACTACTACCCATAGACTCAACAATCCTCATAGACTAAACACTGCCCACAGACTCAACACTACTACCCATAGACTCAGCACTGCACCATAGACTCAACACTACTACCCACAGACTCAACACTCCCCATAGACTCAACACTGCCCATAGACTCAACACTACTACCCATAGACTCAACACTCCCCATAGACTCAACACTGCCCATAGACTCAACACCACTACCCATAGACTCAACACAGCCCATAGACTCAACACTACTACCCATAGACTCAACACTCCCCATAGACTCAACACTGCCCATAGACTCAACACTACTACCCATAGACTCAACACTCCCCATAGACTCAACACTGCCCACAGACTCAACACTACTACCCATAGACTCAGCACTGCACCATAGACTCAACACTACTACCCACAGACTCAACACTCCCCATAGACTCAACACTGCCCATAGACTCAACACTACTACCCATAGACTCAACACTCCCCATAGACTCAACACTGCCCATAGACTCAACACCACTACCCATAGACTCAACACAGCCCATAGACTCAACACTACTACCCATAGACTCAACATAGCCCATAGACTCAACACTACTACGCATAGACTCAACACAGCTCATAGACTCAACACTACTACCCATAGACTCAACACTACTACCCATATACTCAGCACTGCACCATAGACTCAACACTACTACCCATAGACTCAACACTCCCCATAGACTCAACACTGCCCATAGACTCAGCACTACTACCCATGGACTCAACACTCCCCATTTACTCAACACTACTACCCATAGACTCAACACTCCCCATATACTCAGCACTGCACCATAGACTCAACACTACTACCCATAGACTCAACACGGCCCATAGACTCAACACTTCCCATATGCTCAACACTCCCCATAGACTCAACACTACTACCCATAGACTCAACACTCCCCATAGACTCAAGATAGCCCATAGACTCAACACTCCCCATAGACTCAACACTGCCCATAGACTCAACACTACTACCCATAGACTCAACAATCCTCATAGACTAAACACTGCCCACAGACTCAACACTACTACCCATAGACTCAGCACTGCACCATAGACTCAACACTACTACCCACAGACTCAACACTCCCCATAGACTCAACACTGCCCATAGACTCAACACTACTACCCATAGACTCAACACTCCCCATAGACTCAACACTGCCCATAGACTCAACACCACTACCCATAGACTCAACACAGCCCATAGACTCAACACTACTACCCATAGACTCAACACTCCCCATAGACTCAACACTGCCCATAGACTCAACACTACTACCCATAGACTCAACACTCCCCATAGACTCAACACTGCCCACAGACTCAACACTACTACCCATAGACTCAGCACTGCACCATAGACTCAACACTACTACCCACAGACTCAACACTCCCCATAGACTCAACACTGCCCATAGACTCAACACTACTACCCATAGACTCAACACTCCCCATAGACTCAACACTGCCCATAGACTCAACACCACTACCCATAGACTCAACACAGCCCATAGACTCAACACTACTACCCATAGACTCAACATAGCCCATAGACTCAACACTACTACGCATAGACTCAACACAGCTCATAGACTCAACACTACTACCCATAGACTCAACACTACTACCCATATACTCAGCACTGCACCATAGACTCAACACTACTACCCATAGACTCAACACTCCCCATAGACTCAACACTGCCCATAGACTCAGCACTACTACCCATGGACTCAACACTCCCCATTTACTCAACACTACTACCCATAGACTCAACACTCCCCATATACTCAGCACTGCACCATAGACTCAACACTACTACCCATAGACTCAACACGGCCCATAGACTCAACACTACCCATATACTCAACACTCCCCATAGACTCAACACTACTACCCATAGACTCAACACTCCCCATAGACTCAAGATAGCCCATAGACTCAACACTACTACCCATAGACTCAACACTGCCCATAGACTCAACACTACTACCCATAGACTCAACACTCCCCATAGACTCAACACTGCCCACAGACTCAACACTACTACCCATAGACTCAGCACTGCACCATAGACTCAACACTACTACCCACAGACTCAACACTCCCCATAGACTCAACACTGCCCATAGACTCAACACTACTACCCATAGACTCAACACTCCCCATAGACTCAACACTGCCCATAGACTCAACACCACTACCCATAGACTCAACACAGCCCATAGACTGAACACTATTACCCATAGACTCAACATAGCCCATAGACTCAACACTACTACCCATAGACTCAACACAGCTCATAGACTCAAAACTACTACCCATAGACTCAACACTACTACCCATATACTCAGCACTGCACCATAGACTCAACACTACTACCCATAGACTCAACACTCCCCATAGACTCAACACTGCCCATAGACTCAGCACTACTACCCATGGACTCAACACTCCCCATTTACTCAACACTACTGCCCATAGACTCAACACTCCCCATATACTCAGCACTGCACCATAGACTCAACACTACTACCCATAGACTCAACACGGCCCATAGACTCAACACTACCCATATACTCAACACTCCCCATAGACTCAGCACTGCACCTTCGACAACACTACTACCCATAGACTCAACACTCCCCATAGACTCAACACTACTACCCATATACTCAGCACTGCACCATAGACTCAACACTACTACCCATAGACTCAACACTCCCCATAGACTCAGCACTACACCAATAACTCAACACTACTACCCATAGACTCAACACTCCCCATAGACTCAACACTGCCCATAGACTCAACACTGCTACCCATAGACTCAACACAGCCCATAGACTCAACACTGCCCATAGACTCAACACTACTACCCATAGACTCAACACAGCCCATAGACTCAACATTACTACCCATAGAATCAACACAGCTCATAGACGCAACACAGCCCATAGACGTAACACTGCCCATAGACTAAACACTGCCCATAGACTCAACGCTATATGTATTCACGTTGAATTTCCTTCGCACCGCATGTAGCCAACCGTGCTAATCGTATTTGCGGGGGAAGGACAACAAACTAAACACAAATAGCAGTTATATATAAGTAAGTTGTCAATCTGGATGATTTCTAAGTGCATAGCTCCAGTGGCTTTTAATAGCGGAAGGAAGAGCGTTCCAGACGGCCACAGAAGCAGTGTATCTGAAAGCGCACAATATGGTTACCATCTTTGTTCAGCATTGTTTGTTGGGATGTAACGTGGCCGATAGCAGTTCCACTGTGTGTGTGGATTGTGCTATGGGTGGAGGAAACCGAAGAACCCGCACCCCCGATTAGCACTGTTGGCTACCTACGGTGCGAAAGAAGTTCACCATACACACACACACAGAGATATAACCCAGAGGAAACCCTTGCTGAACAGTGGGAGGGAATACAAACTCCACGCATTGAAGGCGCCTGAGTAAAGAGTCGAACCTGAGAGCTTTTAGCTGTGAGGCAGCGCGAGTGTCCCCACTGCACCGCTCTTTTTAATCAAACACAGCAGTAACAACATATTGTTTTATTTTTTTATTTTATTGTTTCCCTTCTATGTGACTTTACCGAAAGAACTAAGTATATAACAACAACGATATTGATAATAAATATATAATCAGTTGACCAATAATTAAGATACAACTTTATTGAGTTACATCCATATTCGATGCGTATGTTGTGAGGATAAAATCAATGTTTGTCAAGGGATCGATGCATTGTTACACCAGAGTGGTGTTGATGACTCTGTATGTGGTCCTGGGACTCCTGTAGGTAGACTCAGCCTTAAACGAGTACCTTTCACGGTATGCAAATGGAGTGTGCTAATTCATAGACACTAGTAGGAGGTGCTCTCTCTCTCTCTCTCATTTATCCCGGCCTTCACAGCCATAGGGGATAACTATACACCGGGTCAGGACAGCCAACATGCCTCCTGACCCACAGCTCGAAGATGCGAAGACCATGACGACGGCAGCACAACAAGTTCCACTCCAGACCACGGCAGCCCCGACTGTCAGTCGGAGCTCGCCTTTTATCCTCCCCAGCGTGGCCAGGCTCCGCCCTCCGCCACGCCCCCTTCTGGATTCCCCCAGAAGGCTCTGGGCTTTGCCCACGTGTCCCACCGGTAGATCGGGCTGCTACCCATAATGCCACTTTCTACCAGTCCCCAGCGCTACGCGTTCCAGTGACTCATTCTATGTCACTACACAAACATCAACGCTGCGAAGACAAAAGCGGTTGGGGTTGGTCATATCTTCCCCTCGTGTGGCCTTGCCGGCCTACACAGGTGCTGCTACTCGCTTACAGCACTTGCCCGGAGCAGTCTACTAAAGACTATACAGGCATTCTTTACCTTTAGGGAGCGGTGGCACAATGATTAGTGCACCGCGCTACGAACCCGGCGCTCGATCCAATTGGCGAATATTCGAACAGGGCCCAGGTCCTCGTCTTGGTCGACTCAGCCTTAAACAAAAAATATCTAGTGCAGCGTGTATTAAACAGCACTGGGTGGAAAAATCAGTGATGAATAATATAACTGATTGTGCATTTCGTCTTAGGTCGACTCAGCTTTAAATAAATATCCGTTACGGGGTGTATTCATTAAACATCAGCACTGGGGAGTCAAAGGTGTCCGGGCGTGGTACTGCGTTATGAACTTTACAAGCCGAGTTCGATCGCCGCTCACAACCACCATTATCAGTGAGGAATATATGAATTGGTGCAGGGCCTCCCCCTAGGTCGACTCAGCCTCAAAATGAGCACTTGGCGCGGTGGTGTGTAGCAAACATCGCCACTATGGAGACAAAGGCGGCCTGGCGTAGTGCTGGTCACCCACCCCCTCGCGTGCCGTGCCGGCCTTCAAAGGTTGCTGCTTCCTCGCAACTAACAGCACTTGCCCCGACAGCCTGCGCAGGTCACACTGGTGCGTGCGGATCTTTGTCTTTATCTTTATAGAGAAAAGCAATCAAAATCCACTGCCACGTGTTGTCGTGTTTACATCGAGCAGCTGTTTTTGTTCGGATCATGCACAATAAGAACAACCTTATCTCCATTCAGAGATCAACTGATACATATTAATGACCCATTGTTATAATCTCTGCTATTCTCTCTCTCTCCGCGAGGAGCAGTGGGGGTAGGGGAGATTATTTTGGCTGCTGCTATACATTTCCATGCGATGATAAGAAGCAACTTCGTTGAGCTCTCATTTGTAGCGGCCAGATCGCTTCTGAAAAAAGAAGCTAAGAGCTCAGTGGCTTTACCTGGTAAGATAAAACAAATTAATTGGGTCTTTCGGTAAAGTCACGTAGGTAGAAAAATAAAATAAAACAAAAAAATAATACATCACGACGTTATGATAACATGTTGTTGTAAAAGCTCTCTCGCTGGTTCAGCAGTTCCACTGCTGGATTATTTTTTCTGCCTGAGGACGACCGCTTGTGTTGTGATCAAAACGTCGTGATATTTTTACTTATTTATTGTATTTATCTACCTACGTGACTTTCCCGAAAGACCCAAAGACGATGAATTCATGCAGTCACGAAAGCTTTAAGCGAAGACTTAAGTGATTTGTTTACCTTTCCAATACCTTTCACTCCTATCGTGTTATCCAATCGTTTGTTGTTGTAACGTTCTGACTCCGTGCCCCCTGACTGGATATCTGCGAAGAAGCGCTTAATAGCTCATCGGATTGAGCCCGATAAAAAATGTATATTCTGATCACATCATCCCCTCGTGTGTAGCCGTGTCGACACTCATAGCAGCCCTCTCTGGGTACTAATGAGGTTAAATAAACGGCTGAACCGGTAACCGGTTTGGGAATTGGTTACCGGTTCGGTGAAGTCGTGAACGTACAACTAAGAGAGATAGGCATACCCACGATGCTTCCCACCACACCCAACCATCAAACACGTAACTGGGATTTTAATCGGGTTTTGTTCACTCAGGTACCAATAATAATGCAACAAAAACGATGGTTCAAACAACAAGAATAGTCAGGTGGCAACCCAAGTAGGTGGGTAGGTAGGTGGGTGAGCGAGTGGGTGGGCAGGTAGGTGGGTGAGCGAGTGGGTGGGTAGGTAGGTGGGTGAGTGAGTGGGTGGGTAGGTAGGTGGGTGAGCGAGTTGGTGGGTAGGTAGGTGGGTGAGCGAGTGGGTGGGTAGGTAGGTGGGTGAGCGAGTGGGTGGGTAGGTAGGTAGGTAGGTGAGCGAGTGGGTGGGTAGGTAGGTGGGTGAGCGAGTAGGTGGGTAGGTAGGTGGGTGAGCGAGTGGGTGGGTAGGTAGGTGGGTGAGCGAGTGGGTGGGTAGGTAGGTAGGTGGGTGAGCGAGTGGGTGGGTAGGTAGGTGGGTGAGCAAGTGGGTGGGTTGGTAGGTAGGTGGGTGAGCGAGTGGGTGGGTAGGTAGGTGGGTGAGCAAGTGGGTGGGTTGGTAGGTGGGTGAGCGAGTGGGTGGGTAGGTAGGTGGGTGAGCGAGTAGGTGGGTAGGTAGGTGGGTGAGGACTGGGTGGGTAGATAGGTGGGTGAGCGAGTAGGTGGGTAGGTAGGTGAGTGAGCTAGTGGGTGGGTAGGTAGGTAGGTGAGCGAGTGGGTGGGTAGGTAGGTGGGCGAGCGAGTGGGTGAGTAGGTAGGTGGGTGAGTGAGTGGGTGGGTACGTAAGTGGGTGAGCGAGTGGGTGGGTAGGTAGGTGAGTAAGCGAGTGGGTGGGTAGGTAGGTAGGTGAGCGAGTGGGTGGGTAGGTAGGTGGGTGAGCGAGTGGGTGGGTAGGTAGGTGGGTGAGCGAGTGGGTTGGTAGGTAGGTAGTTGAGCGAGTAGGTGGGTAGGTAGGTGGGCGAGCGAGTGGGTGAGTAGGTAGGTGGGTGAGTGAGTGGGTGGGTACATAAGTGGGTGAGCGAGTGGGTGGGTAGGTAGGTGAGTAAGCGAGTGGGTGGGTAGGTAGGTAGGTGAGTTAGTGGGTGGGTGGGTAGGTGGGTGAGCGAGTGGGTGGGTAGGTAGGTGGGTGAGCGAGTGGATGGGTAGGTGGGTGAGCGAATGGGTGAGTGGTTGGGTGGTTGGGTGGGTGGGTGGGTGAGTGAATGGGTGGTTGGTTGGGTGGTGACTGAGTGAGTGGGTGGGAAGTAGGTGGGTGAGCAAGTGGGTGGGTAGGTAGGTGGGTGAGCGAATGGGTGGGTAGGTAGGTGGGTGAGCGAGCGAGTGGGTGGGTAAGTAGGTGGGTGAGCAAGTGGGTGGATAGGTAGGTGGGTGAATGAGTGGGTGGGTAGGTAGGTGGGTGAGCGAGTGGGTGGGTAGGTAGGTGGGTGAGCGAGTGGGTGGGTAGGTACGTGGGTGAGCGAGTGGGTGGGTAGGTAGGTGGGTGAGCGAGTGGGTGGGTAGGTAGGTGGGTGAGCGAGTGGGTGGGTAGGTAAGTGGGTGAGCGAGTGGGTGGGTGGTTGGGTGGGTGAGTGAATGGATGGTTGGTTGGGTGGTGGCTGAGTGAGTGGGTGGAGAGTAAGTGGGTGAGCGAGTGGGTGTGTACGTAGGTGGGTGAGCGAGTGGGTGGGTGGGTGGGTGGTTGGGTGGTTGGGTGGGTGAGTGAATGGATGGTTGGTTGGGTGGTGGCTGAGTGAGTGGGTGGAGAGTAAGTGGGTGAGCGAGTGGGTGGGTAGGTAGGTGGGTGAGTGAGTAGGTGGGTGGTTGAGTGAGTGGGTGGGTGGTTGGTTGGGTGGTGGCTGAGTGAGTGGGTGGGGAGTAGGTGGGTGAGTGGGTGGATGAATGTGTAGGTGATTGGTTGAGATAAGGGCCACATAGGCTCACAGAGAGGCATCTTGCCTCACACAAAGACCCATAGACGAAAGTTCAGCGAGTCAACCATTGCTCCTCGGATTAGCACAGTGTGGCTATGCATGGTGCGAAAGACGTTCAACAGACGTAAGTACGTGCACCTTGTCAAGAGAGTCAGTAAGTGCACGTGACAGGCCGTGTTCCCGAGGGAGCGTCACAATCTGTTGTTGTCAATGTTGTTTATATGATCGTTGTTGTTATCGTTGCTATCAAGTGCTGCTGCTCCAAGATTAATTTTGGTGGCGGTCGAGAAGCTACCCTTTTCCCCACACCTCCGATTACATACATGCACACATTATCATGGTTGGCTATGTACGGTGTGAAAGAAGTTCAACATACATATACCAGCAACCCTACCTCTACTGCCCCATCCACCACTGGACGGACTGCTACCCCATCACCCAACCCAGCCCAACCTGGTAGGAAGTGGTGGATCCTAAAGAGGAAGTGGTGGACCCTAAAGAGGAAGTGGTGGATCCTAAAGAGGAAGTGGTGGATCCTAAAGAGGAAGTGGTGGATCCTAAAGAGGAAGTGGTGGATCCTAAAGAGGAAGTGGTGGATCCTAAAGAGGAAGTGGTGGATCCTAAAGAGGAAGTGGTGGATCCTAAAGAGAAGGGGCACGGCCTATAGAAGTTGAATTTCACCTGTGTTGATGTAGGGCGATAGAAGCATAGATGGGAGCCTGTGCAGCAGGTAGCGGCAACAGCTTTTGTGCTGTAGATGCGGCCTCAAGCCGGGCCGGCCGTAGCAAGTCGCAGTAATAATAGTGGCGATACAATGGCGCGCCAATAAACTGATACAGCCACAGCCGCAGTTATTTTGGGACTCGGCCCTTAAGCACTGATATGTGAAATGCTCCCGCATCGATCACCATTTCGGAGACGGCAAATGGAGTGATTGGAAAGTTGTGCCCCGTATGTATCGATGGGAGGGATGGATCGGCTGACGGCGAGATGGGGCGACACTATCAAAATAAGAGTCACCTCCAATTCCACTGATTTACAAAAAGCAATTTTTTTTGTGAACTAAAGCCGCGGTGCCTCGGATCGCTCCAGTAATTCCAATTAGCGGCCCCAAAAAATCCCACTCTGGGGAAAAAAAAATGTCAATGGGTATTGCGTAACGGTGATCCATGCCGCGCACACACACACACACAGTCATTATTATTATTGACCTTGTTTACTCAGGAATTAAGCCTCGCCGAGTCTCAGGGCTTATTGTCAGGAGGGTCCTACCAGGTTTGTCGCGTTAGGGGGTGGCGGGGGGGGGGTATTACTGTTGTGTCTGTGTGTGATCCAATTTAAGTGATTTTTTTCCGAGTGATTTATCAGCATTGGGGATTTCGCATTGAGAGTTTGCACCAATACCAGTTGCACCGTGTGTGAGTTTAACACGTAGTAGTCGGCTTTCGCGACCAACATTATCCATAATAAAGGTTTTTTTTTTTCAGGTGCGCGTGTATGGGTTTAGCTCTTGGAGGAAAGAGCGAAGGACCAAAAAAAACTCATGCAGAACAGGGGGAGAAGAACAAACTCCACGTTCCGTGGCGTTCCGCGTCGAGACTCGAACCCAGGGCGCCTCCTGCTTTCGGGTGCGAGCGTCACGGCTGCGCTGCCACCCGGCCGCCCTATGTACGTAACAGACAAAGCACAGCCCTGAAATTGCTCTATCACGCCACATTCAGGGACACACACAGACAGAGATGCACACAGAGACAGACAGAGAGACACACACAAGAGACACACGCACAGAGTTGCACACACACACACGTCCAGAGACACACACACAGATACACACACAGAGCCACACCACACAGAGACACACACACAGACAGAAACAATAAAGCCACAAATCACACACACGCACAGAATTACATGCACACAGACACAGAGTGATAACAACAACAAGACAAAGATCCCCCGCATAGCCGTTAACAGACTGTTGGACAAGTGCTGTAAGCGAGCAGCAGCAGATATGAAGTCCGGCACTGCACACGAGGGGTGGGTGGCTAGCACCACGCCGGGCCATCTTTGTCTTCCTAGTGGCGATGTTTCGCACACACCGCACCAGGAATTCATTTGAGGCTGAGTCGACCGAGGGAGATGCCGCGGATCGGTTCAGAGAATCGTCACCGATTTTGGTGAGTTTGCGACCTCCAATCAAATTCGGCTCGCCAGGTTTACAGCGCAGCGCGCTAACCACTACACTCCCGCACCCCCCACAATCTACAAACCGTGCCACGCAGCCTTCTGCACTGCAGGGCCCGCCGGCCCCTGGTGGGCCCTTAGTGGCGTTTCGTGCGGCGCCTGACGCGCGGCCCCCAACAAAACACAACATGTGGAAAATACCCCCATCGACATCGTTCTGCTGTCAACCCCCCAATGGTTTCAAATGTGTCACGGCCCTACCACTGATGAGTCTCATCGGCAAAAGTGGCCCACCTCTGGAAATGTGTGATAACAACTGATGTAATATAGACACACACATAGGGGTAAAGGGATGTGAATTACCTCGCCTGGTATGCTGGACGTGAGTTTGATCCCAACCCTGACGCCTGCTGTAGATTTGGAATTTGCGTGTCTCTCCCCATGGTTGCGTGGATTTTTCTCCGGGTCCTCCGGGTTTCACCTCCACATTTAGAATCAACAGCACGCGTTTAGAGTTAGTTGGCTGTTGCTATACATGTCCACGTGATGATGTTGATGATAAGCCACTTCGTTGGGCTATCATTTGTGATATTCAGGTCGCATCTGATAAAAGAGCTACATAGCTCAGTGGACCTTACCTGGTAAAATCGAGAGTAGTTTAATAGTATATATATACGTGTGTGGAGGGGTTGTGTGTATCCGATTGGGGTGGCTGGGTCGGCTGTTCCACACAGGTCCCCCGTGCCTGTCGCTTTGAGATGGCGAGAGGCGCTCGTGTTGATCTTCGCCGGGATTTAACGCGGACGGGAGATTCGCTCTCCGTCACCCCTAATTGATTTCGAGTGATCCCCCCGTAACAATTGAAATTGATGAAGGACCTCGGCCAATTCTCCCGGTGCCTTAGAATTCTGAACGTTAATGGGCATCGAGTCCAAAATTGCTGGAAATTGATTGCGGTGGTTTAAATAATTGCGTTTCTCTCTCTCTCTCTCTTTTTTAATATCCACGGTTAGCTGAGCCTAAAATCCACCGACACGGCAAGCGGCCAGCAACACACGGCACTGTTAATGCTGTAATAGATACGAGCGAGCGGCACGTGAGTTGAATAGGGCGAGGTTATTGCTGTTGTTGTTGCAGTGAGACTGTGGGGGTGGTGGGAGGGTGGGAAGAGACGGCGATGGTGATGATGATGGGAGAGGGAATTCCAGAGTGGTGCAGAGCGAGGGGAGAAGCTGAGAGAGAGAGAGAGTGTGTGGAAGTGACCTGTAGTATGGTGTGCGGGTGAGTGAGTGGGTGGATGGGTGAGTGCGTGGGTGAGTGGGTGGGTGAGGGTGTCGATGGGTCAGTGAGCGGGTGAGTGGATGAGTGAGTGGGTGAGTGGGTGGATGAGTGAATAGGGGAGTGAGTGGGTGGGCGAGGGAGTGATTAGGTGAGTGAGTGAGTGGGTGAGTGAGTGGGTGAGTGAGTGTGTCGTTCTGACCTGCAGTGTAGTGGATGAGGCGCCAGAATCAGTGTCTGGAACAGACGGAATCCTCATCACGTGTTCAAGAGGAATCAACGATTGAAGCTCACGTGAACATGTATTCAATTGAGGCTGAGTTGACCTAGGAGACGCCCAGCAGCGGTTTCAGATAATCGTCACCGATGCTGTTGGTGTTCGTGAGCGGGATTCGAACGTGGTGCAGCGCGCTCCTTTCACACACACGCCTACACATAACACGCACACACGCACACACACACCTACACATAACACGCACGCAGCTGAAAAGCTTTTCAATTGGGCTCAGGATAACCTCCTGGCCTCTAACTGCCCACAGACAAGAAACCGTGATCACACATTGACTCACAAGTTACCATCTTAACCCTGTATGTGTACGTGTGTGTGTGTGTGTCTGTGTACGTGGGGAGCGGTGGTGCAGCGGTCAGCGCGCTGCGCTATGTACCCGGCCACCCGAGTTCGAATCCCGCTCATGGTTAACACCAGTGATAATTATCTGAACCGGATTTGGGCCTCCCCGAGGTCGACTGAGCCTCAAATACGTACCTGGTGGGGTGTATAAACATCGATGCTGGGAAGACAATGGCGGTCGGGCGTGTATGTATGTATGTATGTTGAACGTCTTTTGCACCATACGTAGCCAACCTTGCTAATCGGATGTGTGCAGGCGTGGTACGAGCCACCTATCCCCTCGTGTTTCGTGCCGATCTTCATAATCGGGGCTGCTTGCTAATAGCACTTGCCCAAACAGCCTGGTCTAGGCTATACGGGGGATCTTTGTCTTTGTGTGCACGGGTGGGTGGGTGGGCGGGTTGTCACGTGGGAGCGGTCGCGCAGCGGTTAGCGCCGTCGGCTCCGTGGTCAGCGCTAACTGATGCGCGCCCCGATTTGCATAAAATTTGCATTAATTGTTTAAAAAAATCGATGGCTTGCATGCGTGCTCGTGTGAGTCTGCACGTATGTATCGATGGTAAAAAAAAAATCAATGTTAATTGATGAGCTGTCACGGGCGCGGTCCGACTTGGAGCTGTGACGTGCAGTCCCAGCGCGATGGGGTTGTATGAGTCTCCATGCATCTCTGAGTGGGTCTCTGTATATCTCGAAAGGTCTCCTAACCCACTGGTGTCACTATTAATCTCTATGAATCTCTATGTGTCTCTATGGGTCTCTTGTATAGGTCTCTATGAGGAAGACGAACCGCTTTCTCCCCTCGGATTCTCACGATGGGGGAGGGGAGGATTTTAAACAAATCTCGTTTGGGAATTAAATTGTCTTCGAAGCATTCAGCTGGGGAAGATTCAGTCGTGGACAACATTCTCATACAGATATATGAATGGAGTCTGCGTGTCTCTCTCCCCGTGGTCGTGTGGACTTTTCTCCCGGTTCTCCGTTTTTTTCCCCTTCCACATTTAAAATGAACATCACGGGTTCAGAGTATTTGGCCGCTGCTTTAAATTTCCACACAATGATGATGATGATGATAAGCCACTTCGTCGCTTCTGAAAAAGAGTTAGACAGCTCAGTGTGGGGCTTTACCTGGTCAAATATAAATAAATAACTAGTTTAGTTCTGTTTGTATAGTATGGGCGAATGTCCTATTCCGTCTGTATGAGATAGAGCGTTGCGCCCTTGCACACGTTGCTTTACTCCAGGTGCTCCGGTTTCTTTCCGAATGTGAACACACTCATTGACTTGCTGATTACACCTACATATAGAGAGGACCGCAGAGCTTGGGGGACAGTTGTTCATATCTCCTCCTCCTCACCACCGCGTGGCTGCTGCTGCTGCTGCTGTCCACCCGCTCCTGGTTTGTAGTCCCTCCTCCTGACGCCTCTGAGTCGTCCCCCCCCCCCCTCTCTCTCTCTGAGTCGTCCCCTCTCACTCTCTTTGAGTCTTCCTCTCTCTCTCTCTGAGTCGTCTTCTCTCTCTTTGAGTCTTCCTCTCTCTTTTAGTCGTCCTCTCTCTCTGAGTCTCTCTCTCTCTGTACGAGAGCAATGAGCGGATACCGTGCAGTGTTACGAGTTTACATAAGGATGATGATGATAATGACGGTAAAATAACCACTCCTGTGCTGGATCAAACGTCAGCGTCATTCTGTCTCCCACGTGCATAAAATGCTCGGACCTATTGGAATTTCCCCAGAGCTTCTTGTTTGAGGTCACGGTTGAATATTTATATAATATATAAATATTTTAGAAATTTGAGACTAAATTAGAAAAAGAATACACTTTCAAGTCGATTTGGCAAACGTTCCCTGTTTAATTTGCGGCTTTTAAAAAAAGAAAAAGAGACCATTTATAAAAAGGGACAACTTTAAAAGATGTGATCAAATTCACGCGCCATCGTCATATATAACTTGGCCTGAATAAAAAAAACCCGCCCATCAGTTCACTAAGTAAGGCATCAGCAGAGCTTTGTCTCGATAACTCGTTTTAAACTTTTGCAAATGCAGGCTGGTCTCGACTTACGAACCCCCGACTTTCGAACACCCGACTTACGAACCCCCGACTTACGAACACCCGCACTTACGAACCTACTTTTAACATGGACTTAAAACGCGAACTTGCAAATTGAACCGCGGAATTAGTTTGTTCCAGCGGAGCGATCCTCCGTGAGATGTAAGGAGCCAGCCGCAGCCTGGGAGTGAGTGTTTGTGTGTGTCTGTGTGTGAAAGTGATTGTGTGGGGAGCGGCAGTGTAGCGGTTAGCACGCTGCACTACGAAGACGGCGACCCGAGTTCGATTAACCGGTCCTGGGCCTCCCCTAGGTCAACATCGCCACTGCAGAGTCAAACGGGGCCGGGCGTGGTGCTGGCCATCCACCCCCTCGTGTGCCGTGCCGGCCTTCTTAGGCACTGCTGCAAACAGCACTTGCTCCAACAGTTTGTGAACGATACGAGGGGTATCTTTCGTTGGTGTGTGTGTGTCTGTGTGTATGTGTGACGGGTGCGTACTAATTGTGGGGACAAGCAAGCCAGCATCAGGACTCGCGGTAAGTGAAAATAAAACTGAATCTTTTTCTATTCGTGTTACTTCATTTTATGTTTTATTTCATTTGATATACAGTATTTATTCCAGTATTCCATGCAAATGCACAACATTTCCTATTATTTACGAGTTTTAAAATGTTTAGATGTTCAAGCACCAAATATGTACCTTTGTGTAAGGCATATAGTCTGGAT
>NW_027423651.1:0-24915 GCF_048934315.1 Petromyzon marinus | reverse complement strand
GGGTCTGCGACGTTTCCTTCCAGAGTTATTACCAAAAAACCACAAACATCCCAGAATCCTCTCGGTTTGGGGTCAAAATGTTGTCGTTCATTAAATCCCATAAGAAACGTCGCATCGAATAAATGCGATTTAATTTTCCCCGTCTGGATGAGCGGGATTTAATGGTGCAACAGATTTTGCTGTGCTGTGTTAAATAAGATATTTGCATGACTGCTTTTGTTTTATTTTGTGAATAGAAAAAAGCATTCATCCCCATAATACATGTTGTTTTATTGGTCGATCGTCCATTTTATATTCCATAGCTTAACCACTCATATCTTTGGATTCCTCTCGATGAGGCGAGCAGTACGAGTACCATCTTGATGGGTCTGAGACGTTTTCTTCCAGAGTTATTACCAAAAAACCACAAACATCCCAGAATCCTCTCGATTTGGGGTCAAAATGTTGTCGTTCATTAAATCCCATAAGAAACGTCGCATCGAATGAATGTGATTGAATTCTCCCCGTCTGGACGAGCGGGATTGAATGGTGCAACACATTTTGCTGTGCTGTGTTAAATAAGATATTTGCATGACTGCTTTTGTTTAATTTTGTGAATAGAAAAAAGTATTCAACCCCATAATACATGTTGTTTTATTGGTCGATCGTCCATTTTATATCCCATAGCTTAACCACTCACATCTTTGGATTCCTCTCGATGAGGCGAGCAGTACGAGTACAACCTTGGTGGGTCTGCGACGTTTCCTTCCAGAGTTATTACCAAAAAACCACAAACATCCCAGAATCCTCTCGGTTTGGGGTCAAAATGTTGTCGTTCATTAAATCCCATAAGAAACGTCGCATCGAATAAATGCGATTTAATTTTCCCCGTCTGGATGAGCGGGATTTAATGGTGCAACAGATTTTGCTGTGCTGTGTTAAATAAGATATTTGCATGACTGCTTTTGTTTTATTTTGTGAATAGAAAAAAGCATTCATCCCCATAATACATGTTGTTTTATTGGTCGATCGTCCATTTTATATTCCATAGCTTAACCACTCATATCTTTGGATTCCTCTCGATGAGGCGAGCAGTACGAGTACCACCTTGATGGGTCTGAGACGTTTTCTTCCAGAGTTATTACCAAAAAACCACAAACATCCCAGAATCCGCTCGATTTGGGGTCAAAATGTTGTCGTTCATTAAATCCCATAAGAAACGTCGCATCGAATGAATGTGATTGAATTCTCCCCGTCTGGACGAGCGGGATTGAATGGTGCAACACATTTTGCTGTGCTGTGTTAAATAAGATATTTGCATGACTGCTTTTGTTTAATTTTGTGAATAGAAAAAAGTATTCAACCCCATAATACATGTTGTTTTATTGGTCGATCGTCCATTTTATATCCCATAGCTTAACCGCTCATATCTTTGGATTCCTCTCGATGAGGCGAGCAGTACGAGTACCACCTTGGTGGGTCTGCGACGTTTCCTTCCAGAGTTATTACCAAAAAACCACAAACATCCCAGAATCCTCTCGGTTTGGGGTCAAAATGTTGTCGTTCATTAAATCCCATAAGAAACGTCGCATCGAATAAATGCGATTTAATTCTCCCCGTCTGGATGAGCGGGATTAAGTGGTGCAACAGATTTTGCTGTGCTGTGTTAAATAAGATATTTGCATGACTGCTTTTGTTTTATTTTGTGAATAGAAAAAAGCATTCATCCCCATAATACATGTTGTTTTATTGGTCGATCGTCCATTTTATATTCCATAGCTTAACCACTCATATCTTTGGATTCCTCTCGATGAGGCAAGCAGTACGAGTACCATCTTGATGGGTCTGAGACGTTTTCTTCCAGAGTTATTACCAAAAAACCACAAACATCCCAGAATCCTCTCGATTTGGGGTCAAAATGTTGTCGTTCATTAAATCCCATAAGAAACGTCGCATCGAATGAATGTGATTGAATTCTCCCCGTCTGGACGAGCGGGATTGAATGGTGCAACACATTTTGCTGTGCTGTGTTAAATAAGATATTTGCATGACTGCTTTTGTTTAATTTTGTGAATAGAAAAAAGTATTCAACCCCATAATACATGTTGTTTTATTGGTCGATCGTCCATTTTATATCCCTTAGCTTAACCACTCAAATCTTTGGATTCCTCGCGATGAGGTGAGCAGTACGAGTACCACCTTGATGGGTCTGAGACGTTTTCTTCCAGAGTTATTACCAAAAAAACACAAACATCCCAGAATCCTCTCGATTTGGGGTCAAAATGTTGTCGTTCATTAAATCCCATAAGAAACGTCGCATCGAATGAATGTGATTGAATTCTCCCCGTCTGGACGAACGGGATTGAATGGTGCAACACATTTTGCTGTGCTGTGTTAAATAAGATATTTGCATGACTGCTTTTGTTTAATTTTGTGAATAGAAAAAAGTATTCAACACCCATAATACATGTTGTTTTATTGGTCGATCGTCCATTTTATATCCCATAGCTTAACCGCTCATATCTTTGGATTCCTCTCGATGAGGCGAGCAGTACGAGTACCACCTTGGTGGGTCTGCGACGTTTCCTTCCAGAGTTATTACCAAAAAACCACAAACATCCCAGAATCCTCTCGGTTTGGGGTCAAAATGTTGTCGTTCATTAAATCCCATAAGAAACGTCGCATCGAATAAATGCGATTTAATTCTCCCCGTCTGGATGAGCGGGATTTAGTGGTGCAACAGATTTTGCTGTGCTGTGTTAAATAAGATATTTGCATGACTGCTTTTGTTTTATTTTGTGAATAGAAAAAAGCATTCATCCCCATAATACATGTTGTTTTATTGGTCGATCGTCCATTTTATATTCCATAGCTTAACCACTCATATCTTTGGATTCCTCTCGATGAGGCGAGCAGTACGAGTACCACCTTGATGGGTCTGAGACGTTTTCTTCCAGAGTTATTACCAAAAAACCACAAACATCCCAGAATCCGCTCGATTTGGGGTCAAAATGTTGTCGTTCATTAAATCCCATAAGAAACGTCGCATCGAATGAATGTGATTGAATTCTCCCCGTCTGGACGAGCGGGATTGAATGGTGCAACACATTTTGCTGTGCTGTGTTAAATAAGATATTTGCATGACTGCTTTTGTTTAATTTTGTGAATAGAAAAAAGTATTCAACCCCATAATACATGTTGTTTTATTGGTCGATCGTCCATTTTATATCCCATAGCTTAACCGCTCATATCTTTGGATTCCTCTCGATGAGGCGAGCAGTACGAGTACCACCTTGGTGGGTCTGCGACGTTTCCTTCCAGAGTTATTACCAAAAAACCACAAACATCCCAGAATCCTCTCGGTTTGGGGTCAAAATGTTGTCGTTCATTAAATCCCATAAGAAACGTCGCATCGAATAAATGCGATTTAATTCTCCCCGTCTGGATGAGCGGGATTAAGTGGTGCAACAGATTTTGCTGTGCTGTGTTAAATAAGATATTTGCATGACTGCTTTTGTTTTATTTTGTGAATAGAAAAAAGCATTCATCCCCATAATACATGTTGTTTTATTGGTCGATCGTCCATTTTATATTCCATAGCTTAACCACTCATATCTTTGGATTCCTCTCGATGAGGCGAGCAGTACGAGTACCATCTTGATGGGTCTGAGACGTTTTCTTCCAGAGTTATTACCAAAAAACCACAAACATTCCAGAATCCTCTCGATTTGGGGTCAAAATGTTGTCGTTCATTAAATCCCATAAGAAACGTCGCATCGAATGAATGTGATTGAATTCTCCCCGTCTGGACGAGCGGGATTGAATGGTGCAACACATTTTGCTGTGCTGTGTTAAATAAGATATTTGCATGACTGCTTTTGTTTAATTTTGTGAATAGAAAAAAGTATTCAACCCCATAATACATGTTGTTTTATTGGTCTATCGTCCATTTTATATCCCATAGCTTAACCACTCATATCTTTGGATTCCTCGCGATGAGGCGAGCAGTACGAGTACCACCTTGTTGGGTCTGCGACGTTTCCTTCCAGAGTTATTACCAAAAACCACAAACATCCCAGAATCCTCTCGGTTTGGGGTCAAAATGTTGTCGTTCATTAAATCCCATAAGAAACGTCGCATCGAATAAATGCGATTTAATTCTCCCCGTCTGGATGAGCGGGATTGAATGGTGCAACAGATTTTGCTGTGCTGTGTTAAATAAGATATTTGCATGACTGCTTTTGTTTTATTTTGTGAATAGAAAAAAAGCATTCAACCCCATAATACATGTTGTTTTATTGGTCGATCGTCCATTTTATATCCCATAGCTTAACCACTCATATATTTGGATTCCTCTCGATGCGGCGAGCAGTACGAGTACCACCTTGATGGGTCTGCGACGTTTTCTTCCAGAGTTATTACCAAAAAACCACAAACATCCCAGAATCCTCTCGGTTTGGGGTCAAAATGTTGTCGTTCATTAAATCCCATAAGAAACGTCGCATCGAATAAATGCGATTTAATTCTCCCCGTCTGGATGAGCGGGATTGAATGGTGCAACAGATTTTGCTGTGCTGTGTTAAATAAGATATTTGCATGACTGCTTTTGTTTTATTTTGTGAATAGAAAAAAGCATTCAACCCCATAATACATGTTGTTTTATTGGTCGATCGTCCATTTTATATCCCATAGCTTAACCACTCATATCGTTGGATTCCTCTCGATAAGGCGAGCAGTACGAGTACCACCTTGGTGGGTCTGCGACGTTTCCTTCCAGAGTTATTACCAAAAAACCACAAACATCCCAGAATCCTCTCGGTTTGGGGTCAAAATGTTGTCGTTCATTAAATCCCATAAGAAACGTCGCATCGAATAAATGCGATTTAATTCTCCCCGTCTGGATGAGCGGGATTTAGTGGTGCAACAGATTTTGCTGTGCTGTGTTAAATAAGATATTTGCATGACTGCTTTTGTTTTATTTTGTGAATAGAAAAAAGCATTCATCCCCATAATACATGTTGTTTTATTGGTCGATCGTCCATTTTATATTCCATAGCTTAACCACTCATATCTTTGGATTCCTCTCGATGAGGCAAGCAGTACGAGTACCATCTTGATGGGTCTGAGACGTTTTCTTCCAGAGTTATTACCAAAAAACCACAAACATCCCAGAATCCTCTCGATTTGGGGTCAAAATGTTGTCGTTCATTAAATCCCATAAGAAACGTCGCATCGAATGAATGTGATTGAATTCTCCCCGTCTGGACGAGCGGGATTGAAAGGTGCAACACATTTTGCTGTGCTGTGTTAAATAAGATATTTGCATGACTGCTTTTGTTTTATTTTGTGAATAGAAAAAAGCATTCAACCCCATAATACATGTTGTTTTATTGGTCGATCGTCCATTTTATATCCCATAGCTTAACCACTCATATCGTTGGATTCCTCTCGATAAGGCGAGCAGTACGAGTACCACCTTGGTGGGTCTGCGACGTTTCCTTCCAGAGTTATTACCAAAAAACCACAAACATCCCAGAATCCTCTCGGTTTGGGGTCAAAATGTTGTCGTTCATTAAATCCCATAAGAAACGTCGCATCGAATAAATGCGATTTAATTCTCCCCGTCTGGATGAGCGGGATTTAGTGGTGCAACAGATTTTGCTGTGCTGTGTTAAATAAGATATTTGCATGACTGCTTTTGTTTTATTTTGTGAATAGAAAAAATCATTCATCCCCATAATACATGTTGTTTTATTGGTCGATCGTCCATTTTATATTCCATAGCTTAACCACTCATATCTTTGGATTCCTCTCGATGAGGCAAGCAGTACGAGTACCATCTTGATGGGTCTGAGACGTTTTCTTCCAGAGTTATTACCAAAAAACCACAAACATCCCAGAATCCTCTCGATTTGGGGTCAAAATGTTGTCGTTCATTAAATCCCATAAGAAACGTCGCATCGAATGAATGTGATTGAATTCTCCCCGTCTGGACGAGCGGGATTGAAAGGTGCAACACATTTTGCTGTGCTGTGTTAAATAAGATATTTGCATGACTGCTTTTGTTTAATTTTGTGAATAGAAAAAAGTATTCAACCCCATAATACATGTTGTTTTATTGGTCGATCGTCCATTTTATATCCCTTAGCTTAACCACTCAAATCTTTGGATTCCTCGCGATGAGGTGAGCAGTACGAGTACCACCTTGATGGGTCTGAGACGTTTTCTTCCAGAGTTATTACCAAAAAAACACAAACATCCCAGAATCCTCTCGATTTGGGGTCAAAATGTTGTCGTTCATTAAATCCCATAAGAAACGTCGCATCGAATGAATGTGATTGAATTCTCCCCGTCTGGACGAGCGGGATTGAATGGTGCAACACATTTTGCTGTGCTGTGTTAAATAAGATATTTGCATGACTGCTTTTGTTTAATTTTGTGAATAGAAAAAAGTATTCAACACCCATAATACATGTTGTTTTATTGGTCGATCGTCCATTTTATATCCCATAGCTTAACCGCTCATATCTTTGGATTCCTCTCGATGAGGCGAGCAGTACGAGTACCACCTTGGTGGGTCTGCGACGTTTCCTTCCAGAGTTATTACCAAAAAACCACAAACATCCCAGAATCCTCTCGGTTTGGGGTCAAAATGTTGTCGTTCATTAAATCCCATAAGAAACGTCGCATCGAATAAATGCGATTTAATTCTCCCCGTCTGGATGAGCGGGATTTAGTGGTGCAACAGATTTTGCTGTGCTGTGTTAAATAAGATATTTGCATGACTGCTTTTGTTTTATTTTGTGAATAGAAAAAAGCATTCATCCCCATAATACATGTTGTTTTATTGGTCGATCGTCCATTTTATATTCCATAGCTTAACCACTCATATCTTTGGATTCCTCTCGATGAGGCGAGCAGTACGAGTACCATCTTGATGGGTCTGAGACGTTTTCTTCCAGAGTTATTACCAAAAAACCACAAACATCCCAGAATCCTCTCGATTTGGGGTCAAAATGTTGTCGTTCATTAAATCCCATAAGAAACGTCGCATCGAATGAATGTGATTGAATTCTCCCCGTCTGGACGAGCGGGATTGAATGGTGCAACACATTTTGCTGTGCTGTGTTAAATAAGATATTTGCATGACTGCTTTTGTTTAATTTTGTGAATAGAAAAAAGTATTCAACCCCATAATACATGTTGTTTTATTGGTCGATCGTCCATTTTATATCCCATAGCTTAACCGCTCATATCTTTGGATTCCTCTCGATGAGGCGAGCAGTACGAGTACCACCTTGGTGGGTCTGCGACGTTTCCTTCCAGAGTTATTACCAAAAAACCACAAACATCCCAGAATCCTCTCGGTTTGGGGTCAAAATGTTGTCGTTCATTAAATCCCATAAGAAACGTCGCATCGAATAAATGCGATTTAATTCTCCCCGTCTGGATGAGCGGGATTTAGTGGTGCAACAGATTTTGCTGTGCTGTGTTAAATAAGATATTTGCATGACTGCTTTTGTTTTATTTTGTGAATAGAAAAAAGCATTCATCCCCATAATACATGTTGTTTTATTGGTCGATCGTCCATTTTATATTCCATAGCTTAACCACTCATATCTTTGGATTCCTCTCGATGAGGCGAGCAGTACGAGTACCATCTTGATGGGTCTGAGACGTTTTCTTCCAGAGTTATTACCAAAAAACCACAAACATTCCAGAATCCTCTCGATTTGGGGTCAAAATGTTGTCGTTCATTAAATCCCATAAGAAACGTCGCATCGAATGAATGTGATTGAATTCTCCCCGTCTGGACGAGCGGGATTGAATGGTGCAACACATTTTGCTGTGCTGTGTTAAATAAGATATTTGCATGACTGCTTTTGTTTAATTTTGTGAATAGAAAAAAGTATTCAACCCCATAATACATGTTGTTTTATTGGTCTATCGTCCATTTTATATCCCATAGCTTAACCACTCATATCTTTGGATTCCTCGCGATGAGGCGAGCAGTACGAGTACCACCTTGTTGGGTCTGCGACGTTTCCTTCCAGAGTTATTACCAAAAACCACAAACATCCCAGAATCCTCTCGGTTTGGGGTCAAAATGTTGTCGTTCATTAAATCCCATAAGAAACGTCGCATCGAATAAATGCGATTTAATTCTCCCCGTCTGGATGAGCGGGATTGAATGGTGCAACAGATTTTGCTGTGCTGTGTTAAATAAGATATTTGCATGACTGCTTTTGTTTTATTTTGTGAATAGAAAAAAGCATTCATCCCCATAATACATATTGTTTTATTGGTCGATCGTCCATTTTATATCCCATAGCTTAACCACTCATATCTTTGGATTCCTCTCAATGAGGCGAGCAGTACGAGTACCACCTTGATGGGTCTGAGACGTTTTCTTCCAGAGTTATTACCAAAAAACCACAAACATCCCAGAATCCTCTCGATTTGGGGTCAAAATGTTGTCGTTCATTAAATCCCATAAGAAACGTCGCATCGAATAAATGCGATTTAATTCTCCCCGTCTGGATGAGCGGGATTGAATGGTGCAACAGATTTTGCTGTGCTCTGTTAAATAAGATATTTGCATGACTGCTTTTGTTTTATTTTGTGAATAGAAAAAAAAGCATTCAACCCCATAATACATGTTGTTTTATTGGTCGATCGTCCATTTTATATCCCATAGCTTAACCACTCATATATTTGGATTCCTCTCGATGCGGCGAGCAGTACGAGTACCACCTTGATGGGTCTGCGACGTTTTCTTCCAGAGTTATTACCAAAAAACCACAAACATCCCAGAATCCTCTCGGTTTGGGGTCAAAATGTTGTCGTTCATTAAATCCCATAAGAAACGTCGCATCGAATAAATGCGATTTAATTCTCCCCGTCTGGATGAGCGGGATTGAATGGTGCAACAGATTTTGCTGTGCTGTGTTAAATAAGATATTTGCATGACTGCTTTTGTTTTATTTTGTGAATAGAAAAAAGCATTCAACCCCATAATACATGTTGTTTTATTGGTCGATCGTCCATTTTATATCCCATAGCTTAACCACTCATATCGTTGGATTCCTCTCGATAAGGCGAGCAGTACGAGTACCACCTTGATGGGTCTGCGACGTTTTCTTCCAGAGTTATTACCAAAAAACCACAAACATACCAGAAACCTCTCGATTTGGGGTCAAAATGTTGTCGCTCATTCAATCCCATAAGAAACGTCGCATCGAATAAATGTGATTGAATTCTCCCCGTCTGGTCGAGCGGAATTGAATGGTGCAACTGATTTTGCTGTGCTTTGTTAAATAAGATATTTGCATGACTGCTTTTGTTTTATTTTGTGAATAGCAAAATGCATTCAACCCCATAATACATGTTGTTTTATTGGTCGCTCGTCCATTTCATATCCCATAGCTTAATTACTCATATCTTTGGATTCCTCTCGATGAGGCGAGCAGTACGAGTACCAGCTTGATGGGGCTGCGACGTTTCCTTCCAGAGTTATTAAAAAAAAAAACACAAACATCCCAGAATCCTCTCGGTTTGGGGTCAAAATGTTGTCGTTCATTAAATCCCATAAGAAACGTCGCATCGAATGAATGCGATTTAATTCTCCCCGTCTGGATGAGCGGGATTTAATGGTGCAACACATTTTGCTGTGCTGTGTTAAATAAGATATTTGCATGACTGCTTTTGTTTTTTTTTGTGAAAAGAAAAAAGCATTCAACCCCATAATACATGTTGTTTTATTGGTCGATCGTCCATTTTATATCCCATAGCTTAACCACTCATATCTTTGGATTCCTCTCGATGAGGCGAGCAGTACGAGTACCACCTTGATGGGTCTGCGACGTTTTCTTCCAGAGTTATTACCAAAAAACCACAAACATCCCAGAATCCTCTCGGTTTGGGGTCAATATGTTGTCGTTCATTAAATCCCATAAGAAACGTCGCATCGAATAAATGCGATTTAATTCTCCCCGTCTGGATGAGCGGGATTGAATGGTGCAACAGATTTTGCTGTGCTCTGTTAAATAAGATATTTGCATGACTGCTTTTGTTTTATTTTGTGAATAGAAAAAAGCATTCATCCCCATAATACATGTTGTTTTATTGGTCGCTCGTCCATTTCATATCCCATAGCTTAATCACTCATATCGTTGGATTCCTCTCGATGAGGCGAGCAGTACGAGTACCACCTTGATGGGGCTGCGACGTTTCCTTCCAGAGTTATTACAAAAAAAAACACAAACATCCCAGAATCCTCTCGGTTTGGGGTCAAAATGTTGTCGTTCATTAAATCCCATAAGAAACGTCGCATCGAATGAATGCGATTTAATTCTCCCCGTCTGGATGAGCGTGATTGAATGGTCCAACACATTTTGCTGTGCTGTGTTAAATAAGATATTTGCATGACTGCTTTTGTTTTATTTTGTGAATAGAAAAAAGCATTCAACCCCATAATACATGTTGTTTTATTGGTCGATCGTCCATTTTATATCCCATAGCTTAACCACTCATATCTTTGGATTCCTCTCGATGAGTCGAGCAGTACGAGTACCACCTTCGTGGGTCTGCGACGTTTCCTTCCAGAGTTATTACCAAAAAACCACAAACATCCCAGAATCCTCTCGGTTTGGGGTCAAAATGTTGTCGCTCATTCAATCCCGTAAGAAACGTCGCATCGAATAAATGTGATTGAATTCTCCCCGTCTGGACGAGTGGAATTGAATGGTGCAACTGATTTTGCTGTGCTGTGTTAAATCAGATATTTGCATTACTGCTTTTGTTTTAATTTGTGAATAGCAAAAAGCATTCAACCCCATAATACATGTTGTTTTATTGGTCGCTCGTCCATTTCATATCCCATAGCTTATCCACTCATATCTTTGGATTCCTCTCGATGAGGCGAGCAGTACGAGCACCACCTTGATGGGTCTGCGACGTTTTCTTCCAGAGTTATTACCAAAAAACCACAAACATCCCAGAAACCTCTCGATTTGGGGTCAAAATGTTGTCGCTCATTAAATCCCATAAGAAACGTCGCATCGAATAAATGTGATTGAATTCTCCCCGTCTGGTCGAGCGGAATTGAATGGTGCAACTGATTTTGCTGTGCTTTGTTAAATAAGATATTTGCATGACTGCTTTTGTTTTATTTTGTGAATAGCAAAATGCATTCAACCCCATAATACATGTTGTTTTATTGGTCGCTCGTCCATTTCATATCCCATAGCTTAATTACTCATATCTTTGGATTCCTCTCGATGAGGCGAGCAGTACGAGTACCAGCTTGATGGGGCTGCGACGTTTCCTTCCAGAGTTATTAAAAAAAAAAACACAAACATCCCAGAATCCTCTCGGTTTGGGGTCAAAATGTTGTCGTTCATTAAATCCCATAAGAAACGTCGCATCGAATGAATGCGATTTAATTCTCCCCGTCTGGATGAGCGGGATTGAATGGTGCAACACATTTTGCTGTGCTGTGTTAAATAAGATATTTGCATGACTGCTTTTGTTTTTTTTTGTGAAAAGAAAAAAGCATTCAACCCCATAATACATGTTGTTTTATTGGTCGATCGTCCATTTTATATCCCATAGCTTAACCACTCATATCTTTGGATTCCTCTCGATGAGGCGAGCAGTACGAGCACCAACTTGATGGGTCTGCGACGTTTTCTTCCAGAGTTATTACCAAAAAACCACAAACATCCCAGAATCCTCTCGGTTTGGGGTCAATATGTTGTCGTTCATTAAATCCCATAAGAAACGTCGCATCGAATAAATGCGATTTAATTCTCCCCGTCTGGATGAGCGGGATTGAATGGTGCAACAGATTTTGCTGTGCTGTGTTAAATAAGATATTTGCATGACTGCTTTTGTTTTATTTTGTGAATAGAAAAAAGCATTCATCCCCATAATACATGTTGTTTTGTTGGTCGCTCGTCCATTTCATATCCCATAGCTTAATCACTCATATCGTTGGATTCCTCTCGATGAGGCGAGCAGTACGAGTACCACCTTGATGGGGCTGCGACGTTTCCTTACAGAGTTATTACAAAAAAAAAACAAACATCCCAGAATCCTCTCGGTTTGGGGTCAAAATGTTGTCGTTCATTAAATCCCATAAGAAACGTCGCATCGAATGAATGCGATTTAATTCTCCCCGTCTGGATGAGCGTGATTGAATGGTCCAACACATTTTGCTGTGCTGTGTTAAATAAGATATTTGCATGACTGCTTTTGTTTTATTTTGTGAATAGAAAAAAGCATTCAACCCCATAATACATGTTGTTTTATTGGTCGATCGTCCATTTTATATCCCATAGCTTAACCACTCATATATTTGGATTCCTCTCGATGAGTCGAGCAGTACGAGTACCACCTTCGTGGGTCTGCGACGTTTCCTTCCAGAGTTATTACCAAAAAACCACAAACATCCCAGAATCCTCTCGGTTTGGGGTCAAAATGTTGTCGCTCATTCAATCCCGTAAGAAACGTCGCATCGAATAAATGTGATTGAATTCTCCCCGTCTGGACGAGTGGAATTGAATGGTGCAACTGATTTTGCTGTGCTGTGTTAAATCAGATATTTGCATTACTGCTTTTGTTTTAATTTGTGAATAGCAAAAAGCATCCAACCCCATAATACATGTTGTTTTGTTGGTCGCTCGTCAATTTCATATCCCATAGCTTAACCACTCATATCTTTCGATTCCTCTCAATGAGTCGAGCAGTACGAGTACCAGCTTGATGGGTCTGCGACGTTTCCTTCCAGAGTTATTACCAAAAAACCACAAACATTCCAGAATCCTCTCGGTTTGGCGTCAAAATGTTGTCGCTCATTAAATCCCATAAGAAACGTCACATGGAATAAATGTGATTGAATTCTCCCCGTCTGGACGAGTGGAATTGAATGGTGCAACTGATTTTGCTGTGCTGTGTTAAATCAGATATTTGCATTACTGCTTTTGTTTTAATTTGTGAATAGCAAAAAGCATTCAACCCCATAATACATGTTGTTTTGTTGGTCGCTCGTCAATTTCATATCCCATAGCTTAACCACTCATATCTTTGGATTCCTCTCGATGAGGCGAGCAGTACGAGTACCACCTTGATGGGTCTGCGACGTTTCCTTCCAGAGTTATTACCAAAAAACCACAAACATCCCAGAATCCTCTCGGTTTAGGGTCAATATGTTGCCGCTCATTAAATCCCATAAGAAACGTCACATGGAATAAATGTGATTGAATTCTCCCCGTCTGGACGAGCGGGATTGAATGGTGCAACTGATTTTGCTGTGCTGTGTTAAATAATATATTTGCATTACTGCTTTTGTTTTAATTTGTGAATAGCAAAAAGCATTCAACCCCATAATACATGTTGTTTTATTGGTCGCTCGTCCATTTCATATCCCATAGCTTATCCACTCATATATTTGGATTCCTCTCGATGAGGCGAGCAGTACGAGCACCACCTTGATGGGTCTGCGACGTTTTCTTCCAGAGTTATTACCAAAAAACCACAAAACATCCCAGAATCCTCTCGGTTTGGGGTCAATATGTTGTCGTTCATTAAATCCCATACGAAACGTCGCATCGAATAAATGCGATTTAATTCTCCCCGTCTGGATGAGCGGGATTGAATGGTGCAACAGATTTTGCTGTGCTGTGTTAAATAAGATATTTGCATGACTGCTTTTGTTTTATTTTGTGAATAGAAAAAAGCATTCATCCCCATAATACATGTTGTTTTATTGGTCGCTCGTCCATTTCATATCCCATAGCTTAATCACTCATATCGTTGGATTCCTCTCGATGAGGCGAGCAGTACGAGTACCACCTTGATGGGGCTGCGACGTTTCCTTCCAGAGTTATTACAAAAAAAAACACAAACATCCCAGAATCCTCTCGGTTTGGGGTCAAAATGTTGTCGTTCATTAAATCCCATAAGAAACGTCGCATCGAATGAATGCGATTTAATTCTCCCCGTCTGGATGAGCGTGATTGAATGGTCCAACACATTTTGCTGTGCTGTGTTAAATAAGATATTTGCATGACTGCTTTTGTTTTATTTTGTGAATAGAAAAAAGCATTCAACCCCATAATACATGTTGTTTTATTGGTCGATCGTCCATTTTATATCCCATAGCTTAACCACTCATATCTTTGGATTCCTCTCGATGAGGCGAGCAGTACCAGTACCACCTTGGTGGGTCTGCGACGTTTCCTTCCAGAGTTATTACCAAAAAACCACAAACATCCCAGAATCCTCTCGGTTTGGGGTCAAAATGTTGTCGCTCATTCAATCCCGTAAGAAACGTCGCATCGAATAAATGTGATTGAATTCTCCCCGTCTGGACGAGTGAAATTGAATGGTGCAACTGATTTTGCTGTGCTGTGTTAAATCAGATATTTGCATTACTGCTTTTGTTTTAATTTGTGAATAGCAAAAAGCATCCAACCCCATAATACATGTTGTTTTGTTGGTCGCTCGTCAATTTAATATCCCATAGCTTAACCACTCATATCTTTCGATTCCTCTCAATGAGTCGAGCAGTACGAGTACCACCTTGATGGGTCTGCGACGTTTCCTTCCAGAGTTATTACCAAAAAACTACAAACATTCCAGAATCCTCTCGGTTTGGCGTCAAAATGTTGTCGCTCATTAAATCCCATAAGAAACGTCACATGGAATAAATGTGATTGAATTCTCCCCGTCTGGACGAGTGGAATTGAATGGTGCAACTGATTTTGCTGTGCTGTGTTAAATCAGATATTTGCATTACTGCTTTTGTTTTAATTTGTGAATAGCAAAAAGCATTCAACCCCATAATACATGTTGTTTTGTTGGTCGCTCGTCAATTTCATATCCCATAGCTTAACCACTCATATCTTTGGATTCCTCTCGATGAGGCGAGCAGTACGAGTACCACCTTGATGGGTCTGCGACGTTCTCTTCCAGAGTTATTACCAAAAAACCACAAACATCCCAGAATCCTCTCGGTTTAGGGTCAATATGTTGCCGCTCATTAAATCCCATAAGAAACGTCACATGGAATAAATGTGATTGAATTCTCCCCGTCTGGACGAGCGGGATTGAATGGTGCAACTGATTTTGCTGTGCTGTGTTAAATAATATATTTGCATTACTGCTTTTGTTTTAATTTGTGAATAGCAAAAAGCATTCAACCCCATAATACATGTTGTTTTATTGGTCGCTCATCCATTTCATATCCCATAGCTTATCCACTCATATCTTTGGATTCCTCTCGATGAGGCGAGCAGTACGAGTACCACCTTGATGGGTCTGCGACGTTTCCTTCCAGAGTTATTACCAAAAAAACACAAACATCCCAGAATCCTCTCGGTTTGGGGTCAATATGTTGTCGCTCATTAAATCCCATAAGAAACGTCACATGGAATAAATGTGATTGAATTCTCCCCGTCTGGACGAGCGGAATTGAATGGTGGAACTGATTTTGCTGTGCTGTGTTAAATAAGATATTTGCATGACTGCTTTTGTTTTATTTTGTGAATAGCAAAAAGCATTCAACCCCATAATACATGTTGTTTTATTGGTCGATCGTCCATTTTATATCCCATAGCTTAACCACTCATATCTTTGGATTCCTCTCGATGAGGCGAGCAGTACGAGTACCACCTTGGTGGGTCTGCGACGTTTCCTTCCAGAGTTATTACCAAAAAACCACAAACATCCCAGAATCCTCTCGGTTTGGGGTCAAAATGTTGTCGCTCATTCAATCCCGTAAGAAACGTCGCATCGAATAAATGTGATTGAATTCTCCCCGTCTGGCCGAGCGGAATTGAATGGTGCAATTGATTTTGCTGTGCTGTGTTAAATCAGATATTTGCATTACTGCTTTTGTTTTAATTTGTGAATAGCAAAAAGCATCCAACCCCATAATACATGTTGTTTTGTTGGTCGCTCGTCAATTTCATATCCCATAGCTTAACCACTCATATCTTTCGATTCCTCTCAATGAGTCGAGCAGTACGAGTACCAGCTTGATGGGTCTGCGACGTTTCCTTCCAGAGTTATTACCAAAAAACCACAAACATTCCAGAATCCTCTCGGTTTGGCGTCAAAATGTTGTCGCTCATTAAATCCCATAAGAAACGTCACATGGAATAAATGTGATTGAATTCTCCCCGTCTGGACGAGTGGAATTGAATGGTGCAACTGATTTTGCTGTGCTGTGTTAAATCAGATATTTGCATTACTGCTTTTGTTTTAATTTGTGAATAGCAAAAAGCATTCAACCCCATAATACATGTTGTTTTGTTGGTCGCTCGTCAATTTCATATCCCATAGCTTAACCACTCATATCTTTGGATTCCTCTCGATGAGGCGAGCAGTACGAGTACCACCTTGATGGGTCTGCGACGTTTCCTTCCAGAGTTATTACCAAAAAACCACAAACATCCCAGAATCCTCTCGGTTTAGGGTCAATATGTTGCCGCTCATTAAATCCCATAAGAAACGTCACATGGAATAAATGTGATTGAATTCTCCCCGTCTGGACGAGCGGGATTGAATGGTGCAACTGATTTTGCTGTGCTGTGTTAAATAATATATTTGCATTACTGCTTTTGTTTTAATTTGTGAATAGCAAAAAGCATTCAACCCCATAATACATGTTGTTTTATTGGTCGCTCGTCCATTTCATATCCCATAGCTTATCCACTCATATATTTGGATTCCTCTCGATGAGGCGAGCAGTACGAGCACCACCTTGATGGGTCTGCGACGTTTTCTTCCAGAGTTATTACCAAAAAACCACAAAACATCCCAGAATCCTCTCGGTTTGGGGTCAATATGTTGTCGTTCATTAAATCCCATACGAAACGTCGCATCGAATAAATGCGATTTAATTCTCCCCGTCTGGATGAGCGGGATTGAATGGTGCAACAGATTTTGCTGTGCTGTGTTAAATAAGATATTTGCATGACTGCTTTTGTTTTATTTTGTGAATAGAAAAAAGCATTCATCCCCATAATACATGTTGTTTTATTGGTCGCTCGTCCATTTCATATCCCATAGCTTAATCACTCATATCGTTGGATTCCTCTCGATGAGGCGAGCAGTACGAGTACCACCTTGATGGGGCTGCGACGTTTCCTTCCAGAGTTATTACAAAAAAAAACACAAACATCCCAGAATCCTCTCGGTTTGGGGTCAAAATGTTGTCGTTCATTAAATCCCATAAGAAACGTCGCATCGAATGAATGCGATTTAATTCTCCCCGTCTGGATGAGCGTGATTGAATGGTCCAACACATTTTGCTGTGCTGTGTTAAATAAGATATTTGCATGACTGCTTTTGTTTTATTTTGTGAATAGAAAAAAGCATTCAACCCCATAATACATGTTGTTTTATTGGTCGATCGTCCATTTTATATCCCATAGCTTAACCACTCATATCTTTGGATTCCTCTCGATGAGGCGAGCAGTACCAGTACCACCTTGGTGGGTCTGCGACGTTTCCTTCCAGAGTTATTACCAAAAAACCACAAACATCCCAGAATCCTCTCGGTTTGGGGTCAAAATGTTGTCGCTCATTCAATCCCGTAAGAAACGTCGCATCGAATAAATGTGATTGAATTCTCCCCGTCTGGACGAGTGAAATTGAATGGTGCAACTGATTTTGCTGTGCTGTGTTAAATCAGATATTTGCATTACTGCTTTTGTTTTAATTTGTGAATAGCAAAAAGCATCCAACCCCATAATACATGTTGTTTTGTTGGTCGCTCGTCAATTTAATATCCCATAGCTTAACCACTCATATCTTTCGATTCCTCTCAATGAGTCGAGCAGTACGAGTACCACCTTGATGGGTCTGCGACGTTTCCTTCCAGAGTTATTACCAAAAAACTACAAACATTCCAGAATCCTCTCGGTTTGGCGTCAAAATGTTGTCGCTCATTAAATCCCATAAGAAACGTCACATGGAATAAATGTGATTGAATTCTCCCCGTCTGGACGAGTGGAATTGAATGGTGCAACTGATTTTGCTGTGCTGTGTTAAATCAGATATTTGCATTACTGCTTTTGTTTTAATTTGTGAATAGCAAAAAGCATTCAACCCCATAATACATGTTGTTTTGTTGGTCGCTCGTCAATTTCATATCCCATAGCTTAACCACTCATATCTTTGGATTCCTCTCGATGAGGCGAGCAGTACGAGTACCACCTTGATGGGTCTGCGACGTTCTCTTCCAGAGTTATTACCAAAAAACCACAAACATCCCAGAATCCTCTCGGTTTAGGGTCAATATGTTGCCGCTCATTAAATCCCATAAGAAACGTCACATGGAATAAATGTGATTGAATTCTCCCCGTCTGGACGAGCGGGATTGAATGGTGCAACTGATTTTGCTGTGCTGTGTTAAATAATATATTTGCATTACTGCTTTTGTTTTAATTTGTGAATAGCAAAAAGCATTCAACCCCATAATACATGTTGTTTTATTGGTCGCTCATCCATTTCATATCCCATAGCTTATCCACTCATATCTTTGGATTCCTCTCGATGAGGCGAGCAGTACGAGTACCACCTTGATGGGTCTGCGACGTTTCCTTCCAGAGTTATTACCAAAAAAACACAAACATCCCAGAATCCTCTCGGTTTGGGGTCAATATGTTGTCGCTCATTAAATCCCATAAGAAACGTCACATGGAATAAATGTGATTGAATTCTCCCCGTCTGGACGAGCGGAATTGAATGGTGGAACTGATTTTGCTGTGCTGTGTTAAATAAGATATTTGCATGACTGCTTTTGTTTTATTTTGTGAATAGCAAAAAGCATTCAACCCCATAATACATGTTGTTTTATTGGTCGATCGTCCATTTTATATCCCATAGCTTAACCACTCATATCTTTGGATTCCTCTCGTTGAGGCGAGCAGTACGAGTACCACCTTGGTGGGTCTGCGACGTTTCCTTCCAGAGTTATTACCAAAAAACCACAAACATCCCAGAATCCTCTCGGTTTGGGGTCAAAATGTTGTCGCTCATTCAATCCCGTAAGAAACGTCGCATCGAATAAATGTGATTGAATTCTCCCCGTCTGGCCGAGCGGAATTGAATGGTGCAATTGATTTTGCTGTGCTGTGTTAAATCAGATATTTGCATTACTCATAGTAAAGGTTTTTGGGTTAGATCGCGTTTATTTATAAATGTGTCGTAACCCTCCACCACCCGACACGGCCAATCAGCAAAAAAAGTGTCACGTTGACAAAAGACAAATAATTCACTACTTCAGCCCACCGGTGTGTTGAAGAGTTAATCCACATTTACAGTTTGAGTACGACGTTTCGCTGGTAAATACTTCCAGCATCATCGGGCAATTCGCCAGAATGGTAAAGCCCTCACTTGCTCCCGGTTTTATATAGAGCAGCAGGGTGACGTCATCACTTAACTCATCAGGTGCAGTGATTAGAGGCGGAGGGGGGGGGTAATGTAATTATATAATCGATTAGTAATCAGTCATTGGTTATGATTAGTAATGAGTTGTAGATTAGTAATTCTTTAAATCAAAATGTAATGTGTATTATTTAATAATACGCTTCCAGGCCGCACTAAGCCGGTAGCTGTCAGAGCGATTAAAGTTATTCTTGTTCCTCTCAATTTCAATGGATTCTCTAATTAGTCTTTGCCAGTAATAATTAGTTTTACACACCACTGCAACATTGTCAAAATCAATTGAGTGTCCTTGTTGACAAGCATGTTCTGCCACTGCCGACAGTTGTGTTTGAGATAATTTAATATTTCTCTGATGTTCTTTTAGTCTTATGCTGATGTTACGTCCCGTCTGCCCAATGTAGCAGCTGCCACATGAACAATTAATCCGATATACACCTTCTGTTGATAGTTTAGGTAATGTGTCTTTAGTGCAAGATACTAGTTTTTGAATTTTGTGTACTGTACCAAATCTTACTGTAATGTTTTGCTTTTGCAAAACGCGGGCTAATTTGTCAGTTACTCCTGAGATATATGGAATTTTTATTGTTTTAACAATCTGGTCGCTTTCAGTAGTATTGCTTTGCGATCGTGATTTGGCATTCAGTGCTCTGTTAATTTGAGCATTATTGTAGCCATTCTGTCGTAGTGCGTCTTTAACGTGTTTAATCTCTCTCACTAGACTCTCACCATCTGACACTGTTTTCGCCCAATGTACGAGCGTCTTGATAAGAGAGGATTTTTGAGCTGGATGATGATGTGATTCTGCATTCAGATAGGCATCAGTGTGCGTTTGCTTTCTGTAAACACTGTGTGTTATTTTACCGTTTAGGCCATGTCCAAGCAAAATATCTAGGAATGGGAGTGTGTTATTCACCTCCATTTCCATGGTGAACTGGATGGCCGGGTTTTGTGCATTGAGATGATTTAGAAAATCATTAAGTGTATCTTTACCATGTGGCCAGACAACCAAAGTGTCATCCACATACCTAAACCAAAAGGATGGTTTTAATGTGCTTGAGGCAAGTGCTCTTATTTCAAAGTTTTCCATGTACAAATTTGCTATAGCAGGGGATAAAGGAGAACCCATTGCTGCTCCTTCCTTTTGTTTAAAGAAATCCCCTCTCCATAAGAAGTAAGTGTTATTTAAACAATGGCCAGCAAGTTTCGGAATATCTTTTTGTAAACCGGTATTCTTTACTAGTGTATCAAGTAATTTAAGCGATTCGTCCACTGGAACCTTAGTGAATAGAGAAATCACATCAAAACTTACCAGAATATCATCAGGAGTAAGTTTAATATCTTTAATCACATTCACAAGATGTTCTGAATTTTTTATGAATGAAGATGTCTTACCGATGTAGGGCTGTATTTGTTTGGTTATATATTTTGCTAATTGATATGTGGCAGAGCCAATTGTACTGACTATGGGTCGTAATGGGATGCCGATTTTATGAATCTTTGGTAGCCCATAGAGTCTAGGTGGTTTTGAGGCCCTTGGCTTAATTAGGTATTGCTCATTTTTAGGGATTAATGAATTTGCAATTATTGCAGTGGTCTTACGTTCTAAAGTATTAGTTGGATCTCGTTTAATTTTAATGTAGGTACTTTCCTCTAGTAAATTTCTAATTTTATTATCATAATCGGCTCGTGACATCACTACAGTAGTGCGGCCTTTATCAGCTGCTAGGATTTGGATATCCTTATTTACACGCAGCTTTCTTAAGGCTTTTGCCTCGTTAGAGCTAATATTTACTTTTGGAACTTTGCTATTCTCAATTATTTTAGCAACCTCATGTCTAGTCATCTCTGCCTCATTATGTGGAAGGAGTCTAACTGCTGATTCTACCTCAGCAATTATCTCATCCACTGGAATTGTGCGTGGGGTAACGGCAAAGTTAAGGCCTTTAGAAAGGACAGAGACCATGTCACCGGTTAATACAGTGTTGGTCAAGTTCAGTACAGTTTTGTTTTTACATTTTTGGTTTTCAGTAGGAATTTGTTTATCATGTAGTCTAGAATATTTATTAATTTGTTTAGTTTTTGTTAGTTTAAACACATTATCAGCCGATTGTTGTGTTATGTTATCGATTATATCCCAATAATGCATAGATACACTATTGCTTATATCTAAGTGTAACTGCTTTAGCGATTCCGAAATGTAAGATAATTCACTCCTATTGTGCTGTATTCTCTCTATTAATAATAATTCGCTAGCTTTGTGTAGTATTTGGTTAGCTTTAGAAGACTTTATGTGATGTGTTATTTTAACTGCGTTTGGTATTACCTTTGCATTACTGCTTTTGTTTTAATTTGTGAATAGCAAAAAGCATTCAACCCCATAATACATGTTGTTTTATTGGTCGCTCGTCCATTTCATATCCCATAGCTTAATCACTCATATCTTTGGATTCCTCTCGATGAGGCGAGCAGTACGAGTACCACCATGATGGGTCTGCGACGTTTTCTTCCAGAGTTATTACCAAAAAACCACAAACATCCCAGAATCCTCTCGGTTTGGGGTCAAAATGTTGTCGCTCATTCAATCCCATAAGAAACGTCGCATCGAGTAAATGTGATTGAATTCTCCCCGTCTGGACGAGCGGAATTGAATGGTGCAACTGATTTTGCTGTGCTGTGTTAAATAGGATATTTGCATGACTGCTTTTGTTTTATTTTGTGAATAGCAAAAAGCATTCAACCCCATAATACATGTTGTTTTATTGGTCGCTCGTCCATTTCATATCTCATAGCTTAATCACTCATATCTTTGGATTTCTCTCGATGAGGCGAGCAGTACGAGTACCACCTTGATGGGTCTGCGACGTTTCCTTCCAGAGTTATTACAAAAAAACCAAAAACATCCCAGAATCCTCTCGGTTTGGCGTCAAAATGTTGTCGCTCATTCAATCCCATAATAAACGTCGCATCGAATGAATGTGATTGAATTCTCCCCGTCTGACGAGCAGAATTGAATGGTGCAACTGATTTTGCTGTGCTGTGTTAAATAAGAAATTTGCATTACTGCTTTTGATTTATTTTGTGAATAGCAAAAAGTATTCAACCCCATAATACATGTTGTTTTATTGGTCGCTCGTCCATTTCATATCCCATAGCTTAACCACTCATAACTTTGGATTCCTCTCGATGAGGCGAGCAGTAGGAGTACCACCTTGATGGGTCTGCGACGTTTCCTTCCAGAGTTATTACCAAAAAACCACAAACATCCCAGAATCCTCTCGGTTTGGGGTCAAAATGTTGTCGCTCATTCAATCCCATAAGAAACGTCGCATCGAGTAAATGTGATTGAATTCTCCCCGTCTGGACGAGCGGAATTGAATGGTGCAACTGATTTTGCTGTGCTGTGTTAAATAAGATATTTGCATGACTGCTTTTGTTTTATTTTGTGAATAGCAAAAAGCATTCAACCCCATAATACATGTTGTTTTAGTGGTCGCTCGTCCATTTCATATCCCATAGCTTAATCACTCATATCTTTGGATTTCTCTCGATGAGGCGAGCAGTATGAGTACCACCTTGATGTGTCTGCGACGTTTCCTTCCAGAGTTATTACAAAAAAACCAAAAACATCCCAGAATCCTCTCGGTTTGGCATCAAAATGTTGTCGCTCATTCAATCCCATAAGAAACGTCGCATCGAATGAATGTGATTGAATTCTCCCCGTCTGGACGAGCGGAATTGAATGGTGCAACTGATTTTGCTGTGCTGTGTTAAATAAGAAATTTGCATTACTGCTTTTGTTTTATTTTGTGAATAGCAAAAAGTATTCAACCCCATAATACATGTTTTTTTATTGGTCGCTCGTCCATTTCATATCCCATAGCTTAACCACTCATAACTTTGGATTCCTCTCGATGAGGCGAGCAGTAGGATTACCACCTTGATGGGTCTGCGACGTTTCCTTCCAGAGTTATTACAAAAAAACCACAAACATCCCAGAATCCTCTCGGTTTGGGGTCAAAATGTTGTCGCTCATTCAATCCCATAAGAAACGTCGCATCGAGTAAATGTGATTGAATTCTCCCCGTCTGGACGAGCGGAATTGAATGGTGCAACTGATTTTGCTGTGCTGTGTTAAATAAGAAATTTGCATTACTCCTTTTGTTTTATTTTGTGAATAGCAAAAAGTATTCAACCCCATAATACATGTTGTTTTATTGGTCGCTCGTCCATTTCATATCCCATAGCTTAACCACTCATAAATTTGGATTCCTCTTGATGAGGCGAGCAGTAGGAGTACCACCTTGATGGGTCTGCGACGTTTCCTTCCAGAGTTATTACAAAAAAAACACAAACATCCCAAAATTCTCTCGGTTTGGGGTCAAAATGTTGTCGCTCATTCAATCCCATAAGAAACGTCGCATCGAATAAATGTGATTGAATTTTCCCCGTCTGGACGAGCGGAATTGAATGGTGCAACTGATTTTGCTGTGCTGTGTTAAATAAGATATTTGCATGACTGCTTTTGTTTTATTTTGTGAATAGCAAAAAGCATTCAACCCCATAATACATGTTGTTTTATTGGTCGCTCGTCCATTTCATATCCCATAGCTTAATCACTCATATCTTTGGATTTCTCTCGATGAGGCGAGCAGTACGAGTACCACCTTGATGGGTCTGCGACGTTTCCTTCCAGAGTTATTACAAAAAAACCAAAAACATCCCAGAATCCTCTCGGTTTGGCGTCAAAATGTTGTCGCTCATTCAATCCCATAAGAAACGTCGCATCGAATGAATGTGATTGAATTCTCCCCGTCTGGACGAGCGGAATTGAATGGTGCAACTGATTTTGCTGTGCTGTGTTAAATAAGAAATTTGCATTACTGCATTTGTTTTATTTTGTGAATAGCAAAAAGTATTCAACCCCATAATACATGTTGTTTTATTGGTCGCTCGTCCATTTCATATCCCATAGCTTAACCACTCATAAGTTTGGATTCCTCTCGATGAGGCGAGCAATAGGAGTACCACCTTGATGGGTCTGCGACGTTTCCTTCCAGAGTTATTACAAAAAAACCACAAACATCCCAGAATCCTCTCGGTTTGGCGTCAAAATGTTGTCGCTCATTCAATCCCATAAGAAACGTCGCATCGAATGAATGTGATTGAATTCTCCCCGTCTGGACGAGCGGAATTGAATGGTGCAACTGATTTTGCTGTGCTGTGATAGATAAGAAATTTGCATTACTGCTTTTGTTTTATTTTGTGAATAGCAAAAAGTATTCAACCCCATAATACATGTTGTTTTATTGGTCGCTCGTCCATTTCATATCCCATAGCTTAATCACTCATATCTTTGGATTTCTCTCGATGAGGCGAGCAGTACGAGTACCACCTTGATGGGTCTGCGACGTTTCCTTCCAGAGTTATTACAAAAAACCCAAAAACATCCCAGAATCCTCTCGGTTTGGCGTCAAAATG